>NW_026712230.1:0-74501 GCF_030504385.1 Musca domestica | reverse complement strand
AAAAAGGCTTCGTCCAACATGGCAAACGCAACAACATCGGTATCCATTAAGATAATGTTTGATGTAATAATCAGTTAGTAAACAAATTTAGCTATATGTTTGATAATTATGTAAAAAATAAAAAATAAAAAAAATAAAAAAAATTATAAAAAACCTATCACAACTTGGACCAGGAAAATTTCCATTTAGCTACATTAAAGCTCACTACTAAAAATCGAAAATAAAATATTTTGCTCCTCTTCCAAACATTGACATTTTCATATTCACTCCATATTGAATCTCATCTTTAAAGGAATTCAAAGTTTAGTTCATCCTGTTCCTCTCGAAATAGAAAACAACAATTGTCCTTTAAAAATAATCTATATGTATAAATGTAGTTGTGTTAGTTAAACGCATATAACTTAAGAACGCTGGACTGATTTTAACGATTCACACAAAATTCGGAATTATCTCTCTCCGAAAGGATAATATGCAAAAAAATCGCGTAAAAATGTTGATATATTAACATTTTCATTTGACTTTTGAAATGTACATTTTTTTTTCATTTGGACTTAATTTTTCTAATGTAAATGTAGTTGTTTTTATACCCTACAACACTATGTTTGTTGGGGGGGTATTATAAGTTTGATTGGGCCAAAAATTATGTAACATCACGAAATATTCGTTTCCCACATAGGAAAGTATATATGGATCTTCCTATCTCGCCGAGCTGAGTCGATCTAGCTATGTATGTCCGTCCGTCCGTCTGTCGTCTTGTGTCCATGTTTAATGTAATCACTCTACAGGTCGCAATTATGGCTCGATCTTCACGAAATTTAAAAGTGAAGGTGGGGCTAAGACCAGAAATAGAACCCTATTTCTTTGGAGATGATGGCATCAAATTTAGGGGTTGAAATGGACCAAAAAACTGAAAATTTTCCTGATTTTGCAGTTGTTGCCTACAGGTCACAATTATAGACCAATCGACGCGGAAATTAGCATGGCGATAGAGCTTGGGGCAGAAGCCTTCCAATTTGGTGGTCATCGGGTAACATTTAGTGGGTGGATGAAATACAACAACATATGTGTAAATAAAAGTCAAATTTTCCATTAAACCGCGAATATTTTAAATCCTGGCGAAATCAAAATATAGACGAAGGATTCTGACCGTTATGTAAATACAGATAGTAAATATATCGGATAATATAGTGAAATATATACAATGTTTATATACAAAGGAAGAGAGGATGTAGCTAGAATGCATTATAGCTCATGAATGGCTGGACCGATTTCGACAAATTTTGTCAATGCGAATGCGGTCCTGGCATAAAAGGACAAAATCTAAAAAAAAAACGAATGAAAGGCCGCTATAATGATGTTAATATAGGTTTTTTAGGTTTTGTGACATATTTTAATTTTTCAAATTTTTTATCGCATGCGTTTTTCAATTTGACTTATAATATTAAAGTGTATATTTTGTAATATTTTTTTCACCTTACAACACAAGTTGGGGATATTGTATATATATTGTGCAATTATCGTCCGATCCCCACGAAAAGGGTGGTAGGGTAAGGCTCAGAAGGCTAGGCCTATTGTTTTCAAAGATGTCCGCAATATATTTAAGGGTTGAAATTGACCAAAAAAAGGTCCTGATTTTGCAGCCATTATAATACAAAGAGAAACCAAAGGATACAAATCTCGCATGAAGTTAAAGTTTAGGACTCCGGTAGTAGAATGGACACTACTTTGTGTAAAAATACCAGCATTATTACAGGCGATATCCGACGATAGCCAAATATCGTAGACAAGAAAATCATATGATGAGTCTAAATTTGGAGATTCCGAGGGGCCTCTTGCTTTTGGGGATGGTTCAAATGAACCAAAAACAGAAAAAAATCCTGATACACAATTGGAGCCATTCGACATGCCTTGGAAGAGCGATAAGGACAGGGAAGAATCTAGCATTTTTGCACACAACTAACAACACAACATAGTTTGTAAATATTGGGCAAATGTCACTGTTCAAATGCTAAGGGTAATATAATATCGCAGTGCTCCGTAAAATAGTTTCAAACGCGAAATCTTCCAAAATGGATTAGGACATAAGAGGGCTTCTAACGTGTTGTAGTGTTGTAGGGTATCACATGGTCGGCCCCGCACGGCTGTAGCCTTTGCTTACTTGTTTATATTTTATTTTTGAATTCGAATATTAATACCAATTTATTTAATTGACTTGATTTCTTGAGAACTGAAATTGATGGCGGCTTAAATGGAAGTGTAGTACCGAATTATGTGGTGGCGAAACGGAATAGATGATATCGAAATAATTTAACGCGTTCACACCAAAGTTAAAAGATAATTACTTTTTCAAAATCGCTAAAAAATCATGAAAAAGAGATCTCATTGCAAAAATTCTCAAATCGGGAAAAAAATCGAAAAAATTTTCAATTGGAATCGAATTTTAAATTATAGTACATTCTATTGACAACCTTGTAAGGATCTTTAAACATTTGCTGTAAAAATTCAGCGAACAAGTTGATGTCGTGGTTCAGCTGGAAGATGCGAACACATTTAAACAAACAAAAATGACCGAAAAAGCCTAATGGGGCTCATTTCAAAGCGTGGACCTACTTCTTTCATGTGACAATGATCCGTCCAATGAGAGCTCAAAATGCAAAATTCTTTGGAAGAATAATCAGTAAAATACCAAATATAAAAGGTGCAAAATAGTACAGCGAATGGGCCTTTTAGTAAGAAAAGGTTTTATATCCTTCCAGAAATTCTTCCCAACATTCAAAATACCTTAAATCGCTTTTGCAGGTCTTTATATCGATCATAACTCTCGGATAAGGGAACAACCCGATTTCATATTTATATAAACATCTATGATTTAAGCTATTTTGAGGTCTTGGCCACTTTTTAATTTTTTGGCAATTATTTGGCATCTTTGTTTCTAAGGGGGTAGAGAACCTCTTCGCATAAAATTTGAAATTTTCAGAGTAGGGCCCATATTGGTCTTGACCACATTAATCAATTGATTTGGCTAAAAAATTGAGTTTATGCTACTCTGGGGTATACAGATAATTGCCACATAGGAATTTATTTAAGTAAAGTCCCCACAAATATGAGAAAGTAGCACGGTACCAAATATTTGTTGAATCGTCATTGAATTATACTATGATGATATACTATGGTCTTTATGGGGTCTCCAATTTACAAGTTAAATGACAAATAAAATTAGTTCCCATCTTATCATTCTGCCCTCAATTATGAGGTGGATAAAACTATTTTTACTTATTTAAATCACGTGAACTGCTATGACATGCTATATTGTCTGCTATATTTTGATATGGCCTATATTTTTCATCTTGGATTATAAGGGGTAGAAGAAAGTTTTCAATGTAGGTCGATGTTTCAGAGTAGTGCCCATATAAAGAAGGTACCTCCTAATTTACCATATTTCAAAGAATTTGGCTAATAATGTGTAAAAGGAGGGTGAAAATCTTACACAAAAATTTCAACATATCTACAAATTTTAGAATTTTCTCCATGTAATAATACCCTCTCAAGTCCACCTTTGGCGGACAAACAGACCGACATGGTTAGGGGGACTTATGAGGACTCTAATGCACAATCTAAGGTGCTAAATGGGTTTAAAAAAGTAATTAACTTTGGCTATTCTTAAATTATTCAGTCCTCAATTATGTAGTAAACAAAATACAGTAAATTCCAATTACTGCTCATTTGACTGGAAGATTTTGCTACGATTTTTTACCATATTAAAAATTAATTTGATCCCTTACATGGAGATAAGATTGATATATACTTTTTTAAAGATTTGTATAGCACATCCACACAGTTGAAGCCCACGGTTTTAAATATTGAAGCCCACGGCTTAAAATGGGTACAGGTATTTTAAAACACTTTTAATCGACCTGTACGTGAACACTTATATCAGTCATATCTGCGAATAATTATGCTTGGACAAATATACATAATAGACAAAAACTACGCACCGGCAACGCGGACCGTGCCAGCTTGTAATATATAATTTCCATTTCGATATTACAAAGTAGGAAATATGACCACCTCAGTGGGATTATCGCCGTACAATTGTCGTCTTAACATAATTTTAAGAATATTCGTCTCGAAACCTGAACTAAAGATATGCCTCTTAAGGCCAGAGTGCTCGCTCTTTACCAATTTTATTACTTTTCGTACAGTATAAGTTATGTAAAGTAGTAAAAGTTATGTAAAGTCTAACTGTATGCAAATTGTTACTCGAAAGATACAACCAAGTTTAAATTAACGATGTGTTGCTAAGAAATCAAGGCACCCATTGTAGCATGAAAAAACGCTTATTTTGTCAGAGCCAACAATCTTAAATTTGGAATGAGGGTCTTTGATGTTGGATAGTTTAACAAACCAAAAGAATTTGAAAATTCGAAGAAAAAGTGTACCAAAAGTACTAAAAATCACTAAATTTTGAGCCATTTGGTGTTAAAGAGTTAAAACTTAACATTTGATAAGAAGTATGTTTTGGAAGTAGTGTGGATATAAGGGGTGGTTTTAAAATTGGGTACTAAGTGTAAGAACTGTACAAAATGGTGCTAAATGTTGTACAGTTTGGTTTTGGGTGAACGGATGGAGCTGGAAGCAATGATGGTAGTGAGGTCACTGCTGGTGGGCTGGGTTGAAATAAGTACGTGGTTAGTGAAATTGTTACTAAAACTGTAGGAAAAGTTATAAAATTACTAAATTTTTTGTACTGTTTTAATCGTGTAACTCGACCGCGAAGTTTAACAGTTCTTCAAAAGTACAAAGAGATACTATCTATAGTGGGTGAATACTACAAACAAAACATAGTTGATAATCAGCAAAGTAGTAAAAGTTATGTAGTACTGAGCATGTGATATTGGGTTGTTCAAAGAGTTGGAATTCTGAAATTTTATAAAAAAATGCATGTAAGGCGGTCTTTCACAAATTCGTACTAAATTTGTACGAAAATCACTAACGAAGTAGCGGACACTTGTAATATATATCGATCATTTACTCAAAGCGTGGCATTATTAAAAAAGTGAGATCTATTCTAGTAATCTTACTTTATCTTTCTATCAAATTATAGAATTGTAAATCTGTAGAACTTAAGGAGTCACAGGTTTTACTTGGAATTTGACGTAAATATAAAAATAAACGGCTTAGATACTAAATACTTAAATACATGCTATATGTTGCACAGAAATTAAGCACTGATAGGGTAAGTGTGCCTAAGTTCGGCATGTCCCATTAGTCGGCACTTTTTATTTTTAAGCTCAAATAAATGAAACTATTATAACTAAATGTATTTTGTTTACTTCAAACATATTGTCAGCTATCTTTGTGTACAACATCGCTAAGAAAAGATGATTTATTCCAATAAAAATTAAATTTTTGTCTGTGAAGGTCCTCAACAATTCTTATTCTTAAGAAAAGTACAATAAAGACGTCGAATTAGTTTAACTAAACAAAAATATTATATTTTAATGAATTAATTTATTATTGTTATTAATTATTCTGAGCAAAAAAGCATTGTTTTAATAAAACTACAAATTTATGAAATTTAATAAAAAGTTATTAAAACTTTATTTATTATTGCAAAAACTATACAAAATTTCGAATCTGAATAAATTAACTTTGTAATAATTGAAATGTTCCACTCAGAATGGTGAGCGATTAAAAACGCGAAAATCCTAAAAGTGCCGACTATATAATAACTGTCTACGCAGTTATATGACTATTTATGTAAAATATTGATAATAACTTAAGGTGCGTTTTTTATCGATACTATTTTTTAAAAATATGGAATTCTCTCGACACAGAAATTTTAGGACTCACAAAGACTATAAAGAGTGTTAGAAGAAAAAAACTGCAACCAACTTCAGACTGCTGTCATTTCTAATCCACCCGTCCGACAGCTGTTAAAATTGTTCCAATGACAGCTCATTTTCCAGAAAAAAGTTATTCGTGATGGAATTCAAGGGTGATAGCATTAAATGTGAATGAATCTTTTGTGTCTCGTCTCGTGGTAGCGTAGCCCGACGTCAAAGAAGTGGACGGAAGAAAACAGCAACATCAGCAGAAATGGTTCGAAAAGTAAAAAAAAAATGGACTCAAAAGAGCTAAAGAATTGTATGATGTATATACAGCCGATGGTCGCTCTCCGCTCGTATTAATCGACCGTGGTATCAGAATAAATGCCGAATATTATCGCGAAAATATTTTGGAAGGTGTATTAAAGCCTTGGGCACGCAAACATTTTGTACGCAGACCTTGGATTTTCCAACAGGACTCAGCACCATCGCACTAAGAACGTGCCACCCAAGAATGGTTACAAAATGGGTTTCCTCGCATCATTTTCCAGCGCACAATGTTCAATAAAATCTCCGGATACCAATCCGTTGGACTATTGTGACTGGAGTATTTTGGAAAGCAAGGTTGGCACTAAACCATACCAAAGTTTCGATCATCTCAAGCAAGCGCTTCGCCGGGAATGGACCAAAATACCGCAGAGCAACATTACGGCTTCATTGGCTGTTTGAAGGCCATAATTCGTGCCAAAGGTGACCAATTCGAACAAATCTAAACTTATTCTAAAATTTGATGCTATTTCCGACATTTTTTGCTTTAATTCAATAAAATTTAAAAAAAAACCCGTAAAGCAAGTCTTAAAGTCGGGCGGGCCGACTTTATGATACCCTACACCACTTTAATAATTAAGTAGAGCTCCGCATAACAATTAAAAGTTTTTATGGGAGAATTCAATCATACACGCTATGATTATAATTGTAGTTTAAAGTTCAAGGGAAGCATTTGTATATTTTAAATTCGAACTTGTATTGCCCATTTGGGAGCTATATCCAAATCTGAACCGATCTCGATAAAATTAGGCAAAGATATTTCTGAGCTGTATTTGATATATTTCCCTGAATATCGTTGTTACGGAGTGCTTATTACGGCTGTGGGTAACAAATACAACAAATCGGATAAACAATATATATGGGACCTATAGCTATATCTGAACCGATCTTCACCAAATTTGACATACTACCTTCTAGACTTAATTCGGCCGTAAGTGCCAAATTCCATCCCATTTGGACGAATATTAGACGTTGGGTGTACAATAAAAGGTAAATCGGACGAAGTTATATATGGGAGCTATATGTAAATCTGAGCTGATCTCGATAAAATTTAGCAAACGTATTTCTGAGCTGTATTTGATAGATTTCTCCAAATATTGTTGTTACAGAGTGCATATTACCGCTGCGGAGGACAAAAATAACAAATCGGATGAACAATATATATGGGTGCTATAGCTATATCTGAACCGATTTCGATCAAATGTGGCATACTTATTTTCATGTCTAATTTGATTGTATGTGCCAAATTCCATACTATTCGGGCTTATATTACACGTTTGGTGATTTGTGCAAAATTTCATCTGGATCGGGTAATAAATGCGAACTGTTCTTTGTTCACAAAAATACATGGACAGACGGACGGACATGCATAAATGGAACCAGAATGTGATTCTATGCAGATCATCATTTGTCTTTGTTGCAGTTTTTTTATCTCACCTTGTATATACTTTCTGTCTGTGCGTTATGTCAAAATCACTCGAACTTTCGAAGCAAAAAAATAGGTTGACAATGTCACTCAAATATAGTATAAGTTCCGTATTGAAAATATATGTATAGGTCCAAGTTTTTGTACAGATCCCGTAAAGGTAGTTAAGGTATTAGTACCTTTAAATATCTTAAATACAGTTTTCTATAGAATTGTCTTATAGTGGGTGTTTAGTGCACCCAATGGTTCCACCCCTTATGATAGAATATTGTTTATACAGGCCAACGTCTTTGTATAACTCTCACATTGTGGTACATTCCTATATTTATTTCATAATTTTTTTTAGACGCATTGTTTAATGGAATAATTTCAAAAATTTAAAGATGTTTGCCAATTGGTAAATTCTTCTTTGATAGGCAATTATCTATACAAGTCCACGTATTTGCACAGCCTCAACCTAACTACACCTCCCGATATTCTGTATTTTGCTAATTTATTGTTGGAGGAGGTGATACTCTTCCTTCTACAGCAAATTATTTATAGAGGGCTATCTTGTTGTAAATAATTTTTATATCCTATCTTGTCTTCATTGTGTCATGGATCATTCAAATAAGAAAATCTCTTGTTAAAATTCTACCATAATTACTGAATAAGAATGCGAGTAACAGATGTTTTGAAGAAAATTAAATTTATTTTACAATACTAAGTGAAGTAGTCACATCGCCTACATCATATTATAAGGTAATGTATCGAAAGCTCTGCTTAGCGTATGTGTTAACCAAAAACAAGTTATAAACCAGCTAAGGTCTTAAATTCTATTCACCATTTGGAAATGATTTGCAAAATGAAAAAAATAGCTGAAAAATTTATAGCATTTATAGTTTTAAAAATTTCGAATATCAAGTGTTTCAGTTATATGGGGCTATACGAAAACGTCAAGAAGGTGGTGGTATAATGAACACTAAATCGTAAAGCATCTTGTTTGAAAAAAATAGATAAAATCATCAAAATACCGAACACTGGGTGATATAGTCACACTGGGCCATACGAAGGCGTGGATCTGTACAGGAAATTTATTTTCATAGGAAATAGTTCCCATTACGAACTCCAAATGCCAAATTCAAAACTATTCCGATCAAAAGTGTGAAACAAATCATCAAAATATTGAATATCTAGAGATAAAATTAATAATTAAAGTTAAAAAAAAAAACAATTTTATACAAAATTATCTGGATTCAAACGTGTTCTTTTAACTACAAAATCCAGTAATATTGGTAGGAGAATGCAGTTAGAGTTAAAAAAAAAAACAATATAGTGGCCGGAGTCATTATACTGGGCCATACCAAAATAAGATCATATATAGGCAATTTTATAGTACAAAGATTGTAATACATTGCGAGTCTTAAATACCAAATTTGACATAATTTTGTGTGTAAATGTGACTAGGATTACCAAAATACTGAATTTCGGTCTATATGTCAATTATCAAAAATCGAATTGTTGTATGGAAACCCTTGTCCAATATGGGCAATGCTTTGACACCGGTCGTAGAACTCAATTTGAAGTACAAATACCAAATTTCACACAAATCTATAAGAAAATGTAACTCAAGTATACCGAATATACGAAGTTACCGTTCTATGTACGCTACAGGAAAACTTGGACCTAGATATTGGTCAATACAATGTTCTGCTACCGTAGCTAGAACCCATTACAAACTACAAATACCAATTTTTGGACAAATCCGTGAAAAAATGTGCCGAAAATCATCAACATACTGAATATCAGGTGGTACCGTTATATGGGGGCCACCCCAAAACGTGGACCGATATATCTCTTTTTCAATTAGAAGTGTTACAAACGGAATGACAAATTTAATATAGCCTCCTTGCCATGGTGGAGGGTATAAATATATAAAGTTTTTCCAAGTTTGAAACAAAGTTGATACTCCCTTCGCTTCGAGATTCACCGGGAAGAAGAAAACATTTGAACTTGTGCTTAGTTTAATGATGCAGAAATTAAATCTCTTATGGAGAGGTCACGGACTGTATACACGAATTTATGTTCATAAATAAAATGTTGGAAATTATGGATCATCATGAGCGTATTTAATATAATTTATTGGACAATACATTTTGTATGCCAATAGTTTTAACTTCAATAATTTTCCATGGATTGATTGGATTTTTTAAGAGCTGCTATTACATGATTCTCCACAAACAGTCAATGACATGGTCAAAAAGGTCAATACGAACATTAAAAGTAATGACACACATTACCACGAACATGCACGCACACACATAATCGTTCATATTTGTGTACATATGTGTGTGTGTGTGTGTGTGCGTAAATACATTACAGTACCTGTGTAGAACCATTACGTAAGAATAATGAAATTACAGCTATTCGCGTCCAATCAAGTGTAACAAACCCACAAACAGTTGTTGCTTCTCCATTATGCGACTACAATTAATTTAAAACAATGCATCATCGCTCAAATCGAATAGTCATCCGTCATTGTGGTGGTGGTAATGGTGTTGGTGGTGATGGAGGGGTTTGTCCGGACTAGGCTGGCTGGTGATGGCAGTCGCATTGACAACATGCAATTTCAAAGAGAGCCACTTTGAATCAATTACCAAGCACAATGCCTTTGTTTGTGGAAAATTTCTTGTAGCCGCCGTGATGCAGCTAAATGCCTGACCAAACAATGCAACCAGTGACCGTTAAAACGGTATTTACAAAATAAAACAAAAACTCAAACTTCAATCTCTGACACATACATATGTGTGTATATACCCATAGAATGGACATTTGCGACGTCATTATCATAGAGAATTTCTAGATTGTTACCTTTCTACTTTTTTTTGTCATTTAAAACGATGATACATTCACTAATCTAATCGATGAGTATTTATCTTACATAGTTGTTGTTTGGAAATGTCCAAAATAATAAAATGAATAAATAAATAATAATTTAGACCAAGAAGCCATAAAGACAATCATAAAATCCATATGACCGAAGACCGCGACTGAAAAATTTAGACTTCCAAAGGCCCTAACACATCAAGAAGAAAATTGATATGACAAATTATAAAACAATCAAAATACCACAAAAAAGACCGTATTTTATACACTATTTAAAGAGTCATTTCTATTTGCAAATGCCAGTTGATATTTAAAACCCCTTTTAATTGCCATATATTTTAATGACTGATCCCATAAAGGATTTGCTGATCCCATAAAGGATTTGCTTGGTTGAAAGAAATTTATGTTTGTACAGATAGAATTTATCACAAAATCTGTCCGGCTCAACTATTCAGACCAAACATATAACAAAAACATTCATTAGTAAGTACTGTTTTCATACTAAATATGCCTCAAGGAAATACTGGTTTAGCCCAAAGCATATTTGCCGAAATCCGTTTCAGTGCATTTGGAGTCGATCCAGCAATGTGATACTGTTTATTTAGTTTGGTCTAAACTTTGCATATCCCAATATTTGAGTAACATCAAGGACTGAGGACAGGAGGAAATAAAAAACAAGTAAGCAAACGCTATGGTCGTGCGGGGCCGACCATGTGATACCCTATAACACTACAATATGTTCGAAGTCCCCTTATATCCATATCCAGTTTTGAAGATTTCATTTTTGAAATAATATCAAAGAGACCTGCCCAGAGGTTACCCTTAGGTTTTTGACCCGGAGAATTTGACCAATATTTACGCACCCCGTAGTGTTGTTAAGTATTCAAAACAATTGCACACGAAAGTTGTGGTATAATCCAATGGTCATCCAATATGCTACACTTCTTCACTGTCCTCAACTCTCTTCCGATGCGAAATTCCGTGTCGATTAATTTTC
This sequence comes from Musca domestica, assembly GCF_030504385.1. Taxonomy (NCBI): domain Eukaryota; kingdom Metazoa; phylum Arthropoda; class Insecta; order Diptera; family Muscidae; genus Musca; species Musca domestica. Next base: position 63,058 of record NW_026712230.1, on the reverse strand, counting down.
AATTGTGGTCTATATTCCGACCCTACCCCCATGCAAAATTTCGTGAGGATCGGACGATAATTGCGACATGAAAATAATAAAAAAAATGTAAAATGTAAAAATTTAGAAAATTTATTTATTTATTTTTAATATTTGTAAGTCAAATTGAAAAAATTGCATGCGTTAAAAAAAAATATGACAAAAATGAAACAAAAGATATAACTCTTTTTTTGGTATATTATCCCGCGATTTTTTTAGATTTTATCCTTTTCTGGCTAGAGACCAATCCGAATTGATGGGAATTGTGAAAATTGGCCCAGCGGTTCTTGATTTAAAAGCAGAATAAAGAAGATCAATTTTTTATACCCTACAACACTATGTGTTGGGGGTATTATAAGTTTGATTGGGCCAAAAATTATGAAACACCTCGAAATATTGGTTTCTCACATAGGAAAGTATATATGGATCTTCCTATCTCGCCGAGCGGAGTCGATCTAGCTATGTATGTCCGTCCGTTCGTCTGCCCATGTTAATTTGTAATCATTTACAGGTCGCAATTATGGCCCGATCCTCACGAAATTGAAAATGGAGGTGGGGTTATGGTCAGAATAAAACCCTATTGCTTTTGGAGATGATCGTAAACTATTTAGGGGTTGAAATGGACCAAAAACTGAAAAATTTCCTCATTTTGCAGTTGCTCTACAGGCCGCAATTATAAACCAAATTTGGATGGAGTTAGAGTTTAGGGCTGGGCAGAAGCCTACTAATTTGGACAGTCATCGGACAATATTTAACGGGTAAAATAACTCATAACTCATAAAAATAACAAAAAATTCGAAAATTTTTACAAAACCGCGAATATTTTTAATCCCGGCCAAATCAAAATTTTATTAGAAAGTCACTACTGACCATTACAGTGATGCTTATAGCCAACATATCGGATATGTAGCGAAATAGGAACAATCTATATGCAAATTAAATTGATGTTAGTTATTCCGCTTATAAGTCAAGAACCGCTGGACGGAATTTGACAATTTTCACAAATTTGCAATGGGCTATTGCCAGAAAAGGTAAAATCTAAGAAAATCGCGTAAAAATCTGCAAAACAAAAAAGTTAAAATTTTTTGTTACATTTTTTCAATTATTGGCATATTTTTTTATCGCATGCGATATTTTCAATTTGACTTACAATTTTGAACTGCACGTTTTCAAAATTTTTTCTACACCCTGCAACACTATGTTTTGAGGGTATTATATACAGGCCACAATAATTGTCTGATCCTAACAAAATTTGGCATAGGGGTAGGGTTAGGATCAGAATTAAAGCCTATTGTTTTTGAAGATGTAAATTTGGACAAAAAATTAAAATTTTTCTGATTTTGCAGACGCTATACAGGTCACAATTTAAAACCAATCGACACGGAATTTGAGGAGAGGTTAAGTACAGGGAACATGTCGAGCATTTTGGATGATCATGGATTATATTTAATTGTAAAATGGACCACAATTTTGGTGTGAAATTGTTTTGAATACCTAACAACACGACGTAGTAAGTAAATATTGGGCAAATGCGTCCGGTCACATGCCTAAGGGTAACACCTGGGCAGGGCCTTATGAGTTTATTTCAAAAACGAAATCTTTCAAAATGGATTTGGACATAAGGGGGCTTCTAACTTATTGCAGTGTTGTAGGGTATCACATGGTCGGCCCCGCACGACTATAGCCTTTGCTTACTTGTTTACATATATATTGTACCTATTTTGCTATATATCCGATTTTTTTTGAATCACTTAAATGGTCAGAAGTGATCTTTAAAGGTATTAGCGATTTGACTGGGGTTAAAAATATTCGCGGTTTAGTGGAAATTTTCCTATTTTCTAGCATAAAAGTTATGGTCTATTTTACCCGCTAGATATTTCGATGGCCAAATTGGAATGTTTTGGCCCAGTCCCAAACTCTAACTCCATGTAAATTTTCGCGTCGATTGATTCATAATTGTGGCTTTTTTGATCCATTTCAACCCCTAAATATCGTGCGATCATCTCCAACAACAATAGGGTTATATTCTGACCCTAACCCCATCTCCATTTTCAATTTCGTGAGGATCGGTTCATAATTGCGACCTGTAGAGTGATTACAAATTAACATGGACAGACGGACGGACGGACGGATATACATAGCTAGATCGACTCAACTCGGCGAGATAGGAAGATCCTTATATACTTTCCTATGTGGGAATTCAATATTTCGAGGTGTTACATAATTTTTGGTCCAATCAAACTTTTAATACCCCCAACACATAGTGTTGTAAGTTTAATTAGTTTATTTTTTTGTTTTGTTGAAATGCTAGTGCAATAGTGTGTCCTTTAGAGAAATGGGTTCAATAAATATTAATAGTCCGTAGCCATTAAAATCGAAATTTTAATTGTCTGCAGTTGAAAGCCAGTTGTTTAAACAGTCTTATATGTGCTATATAGTTAAATTATTTTGTTGATTGTTATTTTCCTCAAAGTACGTGTTGAAAACCAAAAATACGGGAAAGCAACGAAAACCGGATTCGTTAGTTTGCATATTTATACTAAACCAAAAACTATAAAAGAAACCAGGGAGATATTTTAATAAATATATAACCCTCTGCGTACGTCCCCGCCTGCATGCTGACAAAATATGAGCTCTAAATTAATTTGTGAAAATGATAACGTGATTATTACAGCGGACGCTCATAGCTAAGCCGACTTAGAATTTTACGCTAATCAGGAATATATATATACTTTGTAATATGAAACGTTTTTATTTCGAGAAGTTACAAACGCAATGACAAAGATGATACCGCACATAAGCAATAGAAATCATTGCGAAAAACAGGCTCAATCTATCGCCGCAGTACCTTAGGGAAGAACTCAAACACATTTGATATCATCTGTGATGGTAGCGGGACTTCTGAGCTACTTTCGTAATATATTTTGCTTGCCATGTGCATTCGCGTTGTATTCGAGTAAATAGTAAAAAAAAACGTTGTGAAGCCTCTGGTCGACTATTTAGCAAGACCCCTAAAAAGTAACTTTTAAACAGAACGAGTTTTATAACAATATTTGTGGTCAAAAGATTTATGTAGGTGCGTATTGCTTGCATACAACACCAGCTCTTAACAAAGCTGGATCTCGATCCCTAAACGAAACGTGTTATTAAATATTTTCGTTTCACTACCGACAAAACGCTTCCAGCTTTCATCATTACATGGGATGAGAATCGGGTGCAACATTGGTCCATCCAGAGTTGCTGTGAAGTTTTTTTCATTATTTCCTATGGCAGCTACTAAAAAATAAATTTAGAATGTTTTCCTGCTACTCTGGCTTGTTTGTGGCTACCTTTCTTAGAGTATCGTCTATGTGTGAGATGCATATGCATTAGATGCACGCTTTCTAGCCCGTGCAACGGACAGACGGCTAAGAAAGAACTTTGAGAGATGTGCGATTCGAATTGTTCAGCAGATACACGCCACATGCACTTGACAGACATTTCTGATATCACACCGATGCTGTTGTTGTTGCTGCGGCGGTTATTAGTGTATGTCGGTTGCATGTTAGCTGTTATTTATCTTGTCTGTTGTCGGTGTAGTCACCTTTGGTTTGTCGCTGACTGACTAGCGTTGTTGTTTGTGCTGTTGCCGTTGTGACCACTGTTGCTGCATGGACTTTTGTTCTTTTGTTTTCCTCTGATCTGGTAATGTGTGATGAAAGCTATTCGTATGGTTTGCGTGATAGTGCATATTTCTCAAAGTGACAATAGACGTCCATAGAGTAAGTAGTAGTACGTATGACTGCTGTGAATGTTGTGTACGTTGGCACCTTTGTTTCTACACGCATACATATGCACCCATGTACATATTTATCACATTTCTTCTTGATGGAAAACAAAGTAGAAGAAAAAAAAAACGTTTATTTGTGAAGTTAATGCGTTCCTGTGAAGCAGTATTAAAAGCATTACCTGTGAGATTTGAAACTGACGGGGATTGATGTTTAAATTGAGGCTTAGCCTTTCGAGAATATTTATTGTGGAATAAGTTAAAAGTTTCAAAATACACCCTACGCCACATTGGTGTGCAGGGTACAATGTCTTTGTGCACTTGCTTGTAATACAAAGGAGTTGAGATATATGATTTTCAAAGAATCACTTTCTAAATCGAAAGTCTGTCCATGTGTGTTTGTAAAAAAATTACAGCTTTAATTTGTTGACCAATTGAGATGACATTTTCCACAGTGAATTTGTTTAACCCTTATTTAAATTGGTGTTAATATCTTAAGATTTGAATGTAGCTGCTATACATAATATAAAAAATAATAAAAATATGAGAATATGTCTCATCCGAGTCGATTTCAAGCCTTTCCCTTAGCGTAATATGCACTCTAAACAAATGACATTCGGCACAAAACAGGGTAAGAAAAAAAAACTGCAACAAAGTCAAACGCCATAATTTTTACATTTTATGAATGAAAGCAAAAATATCGGAAATAGCATCAAATTTTAGAATAAGTTCGAATTGGTCACCTTTGGCACGAATTATGGCATTCAAACGGCCAATGAAACCGTCACATGCTGTCCAAATGTTGCTCTGCGGTATTTAAAGGGTTATTAAATAATTGGTATGGTTTCTTGCTACAAAAAGCTTTACAAAACATCCAATGTGGCGTCCTCTCATTACTTGTTTCCATTTAGAATAGTGTTCCATGTAAAAATGCTATACAGTAGCAGATTTTAAAATGCCCAGAATTTTTCTGAACCCAACGCCTCTCATCAATATTACACATATTTCTACAAATTTGAGCATTGTCATCTTCTTAAGTTTTACGAGAATGTTAACATCAATTAAGGACAGCATGTTCTTAAACATAATCACGGCGTTTCGAAAACAAATAGCAACTCACTGTGAGACACCAACAACAACACACTTGTTAACAATGACCCCAGCACTCCAACACAGCTAACCCGAATCTAATCAGGCAACCCTCTAAATTTCAAACCAATCAGCAGATACATGGCAGACAAAGCATGTGATGTTCAGCACCGTGTTGACCATGGTGTTATTGACAAATGAAAATGTCAATTTGAAAAATTAACTGTAAATAAGTATTGACAAACGACAAAAGCCAAAATAAATAATTAAATATCAATGACCTATCGTCGCTTGTCTGTCCGAAGCTGTAATTGGGAAAATAAACTTTAAATATTTAAGTATTTATCAGGTACATGAATATTAGAATAATAAAACACATAGAACTTAAAAAAAGTTGCTTTAAAGAATAATTATTATTTTCGTTCTTGGGCCAACAACGAATAAATGTTCAATATTCAACTACCAATTTTACATGCCTTCCAGTAAGGAACATTTAAAGCAATCTAATCTACATAGCACAATTACTTTGACGGATATCAAATAGAAGTTTTCTAGGAAATATATGGTATATGAAATGTATTTTCATGTCTGTGGTTTAGACATTAGTAAGTTTAGAAAATAAGTTTTATTGAAAACTCGAAAAAATACTTCAACTGTGGGACATGCTTCTTAAATTATTAAAACAAGTAAAAAAGTATCAGTCGGTTTTGCAGACAGATGTGCACCCTCAGCCAATGTTCGATTATTTAAAATATTTTGACTTCTGTTATGATTATTCAAATTGTTGAACCTCTATGTAGTAGGTTTCGAAGGGATGGGCCATTATTGTCCATTTCGTATCGGTTCTAAATAAATGTGATATCAATATTGCGACGTGTCAGGTTTGAACTACATCAACTACTTTCTTCACTTTATATGAGATATGTGATAATTATTAGAAAATGCTAATTTTAAGAAAACACTTCATCTAATACAGATAAAAATATTGGTATGGGCAAACATACAAGAAGATCGAACATTTATATTCAATTCTATGCGAAATCATAAATTCTATGTTCATCCGAGGTTTCTCGTTAAGAGAAATATTTCGATATTGCAAGTTGTAAAGAATGGCTGACTTTTTTTTTTGAAAATTGTAACCTTTTGTGCGTGAGAGACCAGAGGGAGTTCGCAGATATATTTTAACTTTACTACAGATCTTGTGTTAGCAAAAATGTTTGTATGTGTGGAATTTCAAAAGAAATGAATGCTTATTTGGTTTTTTTTTTTGAGCGTTTTTTTTTTATCAAAATCTTCAACCCTATTTGGTGTGGTGGGGGTTTACCAGAATTTGTATTTTGCACAAAGTGGGAAATACAAGACCGAATTTAAAAGATACAAATGCTTCGGCATATTTAGTCCTTTGAACTTTTAATTATAATTATAATCATAGCGTGTATGAGATTGAATTCACCCATAAAAACGTTTAATTGTTATGCGGAGTTCCAATAAATTAGCAAAGTGGTCTAAGGTATCATAAAGTCGGCCCCGCCCGACTTTAAGACTTTCTTTACTGGTTGTAATTAAAAATTTTGACCCTTTGTGGGGGAGGTATCAGAAGGAGTGAACCGACATATCCATCTGCACATCAGAACTTGAGCTAATATAAATATTGTGATGTGTGTAATTTGAAGACAATCGGACTCTTAGATCATATGTTATAAAAGTTATAATTATTCGAAAGGTTGACCCTTTGTGGGGGAGGTACTTGAAGGAGTGGACCGATTTTGTCCATTTTCGCACCTGATAACATTGATGCAAATATTGGGATTGGCAAAGTTGGAGCAAAATCGGATCATACTTTCTCTTTGTGTGCAGCAAAAGATTTGCTTTGATAATTTCGATCTTTTGTGGGGGAGGTAACTGAAGGAGTGGACCTATATTACCCATCTCCGAACTCGATCTAAGTTTGACAATAATATTAGGTACATCGTAACTTTGAAGCAAATCGATTATTCCCTTCGAGAGTTGTCGTGCGCACCAGTCAGTCAGACAGACAGACTGACGGACATCGCTAGATCGACTCCAAATGTCCTGAAACAGATTTGGTCCACAGAGACCTACGGTCTAAAACCGTTATTTCGATGAGGCACCTTTTGGCCGTATCAAATGATATATAACCTCTCCCGCCATATGGCGGAAGGTATAATAAGCAATAAATTCAATTGTTATTTACAAGGAAATGTTATATTTAACAAAATCTATTATTCTAAAAATATTAGACCACAGTAAATAAATCCCAACTTTCATCTGAATATATATTTTAGATTGCAGTTCGTACTCTTGAGGTTATTTTTCACTTCGGGACCATTACATTTTTCAGAATACTGAAAATTTACGCTTTTCAATAGTATTTTTTTGAAAGGGGGGTAAAATGGTGCTAAGTCTAAATCTGAAACGATTATCATCAATTTCTAGTACATATTTCTTCGATTTAAATAAACTGTGAAAAAATATATATTGAAATAACCTCCCGAATTTAAATTTATTTCAGTTCGTTATAAATGATGGTCCCAAATCATTACCAAATTAACGAGACTTATAATTGAAAAACATCAAAAAAACGTCTAGTTTAATGTCTAGTTTAAGTGAAACAATCTATGACAAATAAGGTTTATTTCGATGTTTCGAGAAATAACTTAACAGCCAGTAGTATGGGTTCATTGGCCCTAAAAACTCGAAAAACAATCCTGCCAATGATTCCAAATATATATATACGAACCAACATCACAGATGCTGATGTCCTGATAATTACCTGATTTAAAGTTTAGGGTTGCTTTCCAAGAGGAGGGAATAATTGGAATATAATAAAGAAAAAAGGGAAACAGTATTATATTGCGGAACAACACGGCTGGTAATTTATTTGTGATAGCAAGTCCAAAGCCTAAAGCAGATGTCAATCAAGGGTGAGCTATAGACCAATACCACCATTAGCCATATCCGACAACCCATACTCCAACGTTCTTTATAACGAATGTTAAGGATGATTTCAAATACAAAATAGGAACAATAGCTATTGGCCTTAACTTCACCAATGCTTTGAATACAGTATGGCAGCATGGCATTATATAGTACAAAAGGCAATTGTTTGGATTCGATTGAAAAACTTATCGGACGGTGCTAAGTTTCCTTAAGGACCAAGTCTTTCCTGTCAGAGTTGGTGATAAGCAGACAGACCAAGAACTGGTCAAAGACAGGGTTCCCCAAAGATCACAAGTCTTGTACAACTGGATCGTCAGGAACATCCCTGGACCGTATTAAGGAGGATAATGCTCATTTAGTCGATAACATTTCATTGAAAGTGAGATTTTCAAAGGCAAACCAATGTTTGCGGCAAAGAGTATCAAGTTTGGTGCAGAATTCACTGCAATTTAAGATAGGAAGAAATTCCAGGGAATCATCCTGCACGACAAATTTGGCTTCTACCGTCTTGTGGGATATGTGCTGTCAGAGTCCATTATAACCTACTCTTCTGTCGATTGGACTGATATATCATCTGCTCAATGTGGAAAAAAAGGACATTGACATCATGTCTAGGAATGAGACCATCAATTGATGATAATGGAATGTACGTCCAACATAACACTACAGAATTCAGCATCGGATAGCCATCTTTATGATTTGATGCGCCCGATTTTTTGCCTTTTCTTTATTGTTTATTTTTGGAATGTTCTAAAAGAAATATACATTTATTAATGCAAACTAAACAAAGCAGATATCCTTCGGCAGACTCGTTAGTCTCGAAAAAATCTTTTTCATTCATTTCATATGCCTCCTGATGTAAATATGTATTTGATTCGATTATTCCTTTTGGTTTAGTCGTTAAAATTAAACACATGATGTACCATTTACATTGGTATACAAAGAAATAAGCATATTTTATGGCTCAAAAATGGATTTTTTTCAGAATTAGAACATAAGTGAAACAAATGTTCTTCCAGGACGACAATAGTCTACACTTGGTATTCCCGGTGTGTTAAATGTCAGTTTGGCCAATTTGCAAAGGGCTGGAAATTTCTAGAATTTATGAAAGACATAACCGGAAGCTCAATTTGATCTTTCCAAAACATATAACATTTCAACACCACAAACTTCCTATTAAATTTTGCGAAAGCACGATATGTAATCACCAACATTAAACGAGAATATAAATTTTCCAAATTTATTTTCAGTATTTTGTTCTACCTTGAATTTTGACTGGACCCATAAAATTAAATTTGATATTTGTGACTAGCGTAAATGTCAATATGCAATTCTTATGAAATATTTAATTCCGATTTTGCAATAGTCGAATTTGCTGAATTTCATCAGAGTATAGCATGTCGATTCCTGCTCGCACAAACACTTGGCCCACCAAACGTGGTTACACACGTACGCATCAATGTTGCACCGTACAATTTGTTCTTTTCAGGTTGATAAACACATTTCGAAATAATTTGCATAATAAGTATGCGGAATTTTGCAATATTCGGTTGTAATGTTTGTTAATGGGCTTTGGTTTACCTACCGGTCGGCACGCGTCCACCCGTCATTTATGTCTATGGACGTGTGCTTGAGTCTGCTGTGGCTCAAGGACATGCCATCTAATTAATGTTCGTTGCGATATTTGTTTTCGAGTGTTCTTGCTGAGCCGATGTTGATGTGATATTTCGCTGCAAACCTTTGCCGGATAACAAACCAGTACTCAAATCAGTTTGGGTGTTTGGCGTGAGTCTCCTTTGGAGACTGTAAAGCTGTTTTCCTTAACCGGCATTTAAAGTTGATTTTTATTAAATGAATGTAACGATTCGCATATAGGAATATTTTTTGTTTTTGGCAGATTAGGAAGTATTTACAGCCAAGATGGGAGTTGCGATTCACAGATGATTGAAAAAAGTTTGAAATTTCTTAAATAAGTGTACTTTTTGGAAAGTTTCAATGTAGATAAATTTGCATACACACTTTTATTAATTTAACAAAGAATCTTACATGTGTGATTGGTGTTGGAAATATCGGTGTCCATTTTATATAGCTTCGATATATTTAACGGTAGCTCTTAATTTTATACACCTCGCACCTCTCCTATTACATCAGGCTGTACATATTTCAGCATTGTCTTCGTTATTCAGAAACTTATCAGACCCATACAAATTTCGCACCGGATTTAAATCATATTTATGCAAAATTACTTTAAAATAGTAGGCAAAATATATCCTTGTAGAAAATTGCAAAGTAAGATTTGAATTTGATGTTTCGGCTTATCTCAGTGAAATTCACGTTGATGTTGTAATATGTTGTAATATGTAAAATTTCCACTGACGAGGCAAGAGGGCAACCCAGGCCCATCCGAATTGTTAATTGTTTTGTCTATTAAACCTCCTCAAAGACATAAAATAATATACACCGTCCAGTTAGTTTTGCTCAAATATCGGTGGTATGGTGATGCTGCATCCTAATTTTATTTGAGCAAATTTGTGACCGGAAAATCATATACAGGGTTGCCCATATTCGACGGACCCATCTGGCAACGCCATAACTTTTGACAGAGATGTCACATCGCTTAATGATATACCGCGTTTGAAGCGTCAGTCCAAGCAGATTTTTACCATGAACCAATACACAGCGCTCTGAAATAGTTGAAATTTACATTCAACAGAAGAAGTCTATTGTGAAAACTCAACGTGCTTTTAAAACATTAAAAAATGTGAGAAGTGCGCCTTCTAAGAACACCATTAAGCGTTTATAGGAAAAATTTTCGACTGGAAAGGCTCTTTCTAATCCGAAGAGACCATATAAAAGTCGACCAAGGCGATCGGCCGAGAATATCGCTGCCGTACGAGCCAATGTTGAGAGGTCCCCAAGAACATCCCAAAAACGCCGTTCTCAGCAGTTGGGCATGGCTCGGTCCACTTTACAACGGATTATTCGCATTGATTTGCATTTGTTCCCGTACAAAATTCAATTGACGCAAAGAATGTTGCCTGCGGACAAGCCTCGTCGATTGGAATGGGCCCAAAGGGCCCAAAGGTCCGTCGAATATGGGCAACCCTGTACACAATGTTCTGCGTAAAAAAGGGTATACAAAAGTTGTATATCCTATTCATTCAAACGTGTCAGAATTGCATTAGATGTGATGCCCACACCAGTATTTCTCAAAATATGGATCGCGACGACTATTACCACATACTACACAATAAAACTGAGCGAGTCTATCGACGTTCATGGCCTGACTCACCTAGTTGTTTCTGTGAGTGATATAAGGCAATAAAGTTAGTCGAGGAATAAACAAAGACATTTTCAGTTCAATTGATTTTTACATAAAAGGAAAATTGTTGGAAGCTGTAATAATTGAAAATTACATTAAAACAAGAAGTTAACAGAACTTTTGTTTCAGAAGTTGTGTGAAGAAATGATCATAAATCTTTTATGGTCCATTCCGAGATGAAGTATCAATAATAGAAGAGAACAAATTTCAGCTTAAGATAAAAATACTTTTTGCAATTGACTCGCATTTATCGCCGTTAAGAAATAACTAGTTTATATATGGACCAAAGTAAATGAGGAGCTTATTGATTTATCGGACGATACAGCACTGGCTCTCGCTGCGAAAGTCTTCCTCCCCTTTTCTACCTCATACCTAAGTGAGTCCGGATTTCCGGCTGTGGTCAACATAAAAACAATAACCTGAAATAAATAGGATGCCTGAATGTTGTGAATAACATCGCTAATATCTTAAAAATACCGAAAAAAAGAGATGTAAACTTATATGTGGGCTATACGAAGACGTACCCTGCACACGAAATTTTTGTCAAAGGCTTTGACAGACGGACGGATATTTCTAAATCGACTGATTTAGAATATATATGCTTTAGATTGTCTTTTATGAGTATTTCGAGGAGTTACAAACTTAATGGCAAAGCTCATATAGGGTATATTAATAGCACAGAATGATGGAGGTTATAAAAATTAATGGATGTAACCTTTTTTCTACTATTGCAAAGTTTTATTAACAATTGATAATTATTTAAGCCTTTCTTAGTTGATTCGGAATCCAGTAAACTTTGAGAACCAACCGCTCCACAACACATAGATGAAACTAATGTTTTGACCAGGACCCTTTCGGCTTTGATTTTCAATTTATATTAAGAAATATTGAAATATGTAGGTGCACATTAAATAATTCCACCAACTCGCTATTTAGAGTCGGTTTCTAAAATCGAAAATATGGATTTGGATATTAAAAATGGTAATGGACAGAATTTGAGTTAGTAAATGTAAGCTTTGAGAATTCTTCTTGTTGTCCTGTCTAATAACAATCCCGAGATTTTTTCTTATATTTATAAATTATTATTTCATTTGAATATAAAGTCTAATCAATCTGTTCTTTAATTCATTTTTTTTACATCGCATTGTGGTGATACTTCAGTGTCTTCTTATACCCTCCACCATCTATGGTATATTAACTTAGTCATTCCGTTTGTAACTCCTCGAAATATTCATAATAGACCCTTCAAAGTATATATATTCTGAATCAGCGTAAAATTCTAAGACGATCTAGGGATGTCCGTCTGTCTGTCTGTCCGTCTATATGTCTGTTTGTCCGTCTGCCTGTTGTAATCACGCTACCTTTCGAACGAATTGAGATAGAAGGCTAAAATTTTGCATGCATGCATAGTTTACCAGTAGACATTTTTAAGTTCATAAATGAGCCATATCGGTCCACGTTTTCGTATAGCCCACATGTAACGGTACCTCCCAATATTCGACATTTTTATGATTTTAGCGGCATTATTTAAAATTTCGTATTTGTAGTTCGTAATTTGTACTACAGCTTATGACAAAAATGTTTGTATGTAGGTCTGAGTCCTCGTATAGCCCGCATATAACGGTACCTCCCCATATTCGGTATTTTGATGATTTCAGAAACATTATTCACCAGAATCGTTTCAAATTTCATACTGGAAGATCCTACTGGGTGTGACAGTCTATTATAAAAATGTTTATATGCAGGTCCACATCTTCGTATAGCTCCCATATAACGGTACCTCCCGATAGCCGGTATTTTGATGATTTCAGCAACATTATTCACCGGAATTGTTTCAAATTTCCTACTGTAAGATCCTAATGGGTACTACAACCTAAGACAGAAAATTGTCTGTGCAGGTCCACGTCTTCGGTACCTCCCGATACTCAGTATTTTCATGATTTTTGCGACATTATTCAGCGTAATTGTAACAAATTTCGTATTTGAAGTTCGTAATGGGCACTACAGTCTATGACAAACTCTTTTGTATATAGGCCCACGTCTTCGTATAGCCCCCATATAAGGGTTTTCATTTAAGTGGTAGTTTTCGGATTTGATTTTTTGAAATTTTTCAATTTCCTCTGAAATGGTGAAGGCTATTAAAAGTTCGGTCCGGTCGATCTTAGCTTCTTTTTTACTTGTTTCATTTGATATTAATCATTTTGTGTTGATTTATATAACGCCATCCTACCTAAGAATAGCAAAATACTCCCATCTGCGAATATATCAGCGTGATAGTATACCTACATACATATTTAAAAAAGGCGTCAAATAAATTTGAATCAAGTATAAACTAACACATTCGCCTTTTCCCAATCATAAATTCGATACAAACTAAGGTAAACATTTGATAATACCTACCTTAAAATTGCTACTGAATTACTTCGAAAATTACATTTTGAAAGTTTAGACGATTGGTATGTGTTACTCGTGAAGACACTTGTAACCAAATGCCAAACTGGAATAAGAGGCTTAACTCGATCTGTAAACACAACACACAGCATGAATCAAATTTGAAGAATTTTTATCATCCGTGGTAAAAAGCCGGTCTTCTAAAAACCCAAAAAAAGACACATACACACAATAGGTTTACCGATGCCGGAGAATCGTTCCATTTCTCCCAACTCTCTCTCAGCCATTGTGTCCAGCCACTATTGAAGTGTTGTGCTTTTTCTCTTTCTTACACTCTGGAAAACTTATGAATGGATAGCTCTTTTGCGTCTGCGCAGCTTGTGCCAACAATTAACATACAACCGCACACAAACGATAGTTGTTATTCTTATGGCCGTTTCTTGTTACTCTCTTTCTCGGTTTCTTCGAGCATTTCTTTTTTGCCGCTGATCTTAGTTCGTTCTGTATGTTAACGTTTTGAGCCACATTGTGTATCTTGGCCATTTTAAGACTCTCCCTCTCTTGACGCTGCACTTTCTTAACACCACTTTCCTCTGCTTGTGGTAGTGGCTGGCTTTTCGGTCTGCCCATATGACATACATACATTTGTGTGTAACGTTGTAACAAGTTATCTAGTCGTAAAGCGACTCATGAAATAAAAAAAAAACAAAGGAGGAAGAACGGCGATGACAAACGGCAACAGTAGCTTTCAAGACTTTTCGCTTTTGGTCCGATGCACACAGATACCACCACCAACCGAAGAGTGGTTAAAAATCTTTTAGGCTACAATCTACAAGTCTCAGTTCGTTATTTACTCTGCAAGCGTTTGGTTCGTACCATCGGATAAAATGACACAGAACCCTCTGCTGTCGTTTGAGATCGAGTAAAGTTTCCAACTTCATCTATTACGAAAGGATATTTTCACAATTCTAGAATAACCTGGTGTATTCGAAAAAAATATATAAAAATAATGAGTGCCATGAATGTTGCAACAAAACAAGAAAAGATATACCAAATTGGCTAGATTGTTTCAGAGTTTTGTTTTTCGTTTGTTTTTGTTAAATTGCTCGAATGAATAAACCCGAATTTGCATTGATTTTTTGATTTGTGTGAAAATAAAGCAAAATATAAAACTCATAAAAAACGCAGCGCGCCAATGCAAATTTACGCCGCAACATATGACAATTTGCATAGCGTTTCCATTCCAGAGGATAAAACAAAAGTAACGGAAATAATCGTTCGAAAAATGAATATTTATAAAAACTAAAACAATTTCCAAACACAACGAAAAAGTGTACATTTTCCAACAGGTAAGCATTACATTTGTACAGCGGTGTGTTGGCCACTTTGAGTGCACAGAATGAGGTATCATCATCCGCATCGTCAGCACGACAGAACGACAGCCTGTATCATTCGCCCCATTGACGCATGCACTTTATTACACTGAAACTGATTCCAATTCAAACGTCACTTCCTCTGATTTTTGCATGAATTCATTTTGTTATCCTTGCGAGGTGTTTTGTTTTTCTTTTCTAACAACGAACAACAAACACAATATTGACTTTATGCCGAAAAGCGATTACAATGGAAATATTTGACAATAATAAAACTGAAATTGAAAATAAAACAACAGCATACCTATTATCAAAAAATCCAAAATCATAATTTCAAATGACAAAATGAAAAAACACAGACACACACACACACTCACCCAAATCAAAACGAAAAGTGGAATGTGTCCGGAAGTGATTGCAAATCTCTGTAAAGCCAAACACGATTATTCCACTTTATAGAGTATTTGATGTGTTTGTGGTGGAATAGAATCGTAAAAAACAAAAAACATAAAAAGGATTTAAATTTCAAATGAAGTTTACAGATTGAAATTGCTTGTATGCAGTACCATGACAAAGAATTAAGAATTAAGTTTTGTGTGACCAATATAAAATTGCCAATAACAATTTACAGTGATGGTCCGAAAAATCTTGATCAAATACAATATACATATAATTTAATATTATTTTCGAATAAACTTTTAAATTAAACTAATGTAAAGTAATTTAGATAATAGATTAGGATATTAAAAAATTGAAATGGAATTTTCAAATCATTCATCAGCAACAATTAACAAATAATACACTTTTATCAGAGATGGTTCGTTTGATAGTTTTTTTTTTTTTTTAAGTTTTCGACTGTCGAAAAGTTTTAAACTTCGGAAACGTCATATATCTGTATAAAACATAGAAAAAGTATGAAACGCCATTGATTTCTAAAATATTGTTACATCCCACAATTATGTTGACAAACGTCTAGGTCGTATATTGAAAACTTGCTGATAATAATGATGGTCGTTCCATATCAGGCATTAGAGAGCTCAAAAATAAAAAGTATTTTCTTTATAATATATATTATTAGACATTAGTCGTCTTTATTAAAGTTTTCATTTCAGATTTCCATAGAATAAGCATTTAACACCTGTGTTTTGTTGTTGCAAAATAACCAACCTTAAGACCGTTGTTATTGTACCCTCCACCATAGTATGGAGGGTATATTAAGTTTGTCATTCCGTTTGTAACACCCCGAAATACACATTTTAGACCCAACAAAGTATATATATTCTTGATCAGCATAAAATTCTATGTCGTTTTAGAGATGTCCGTCCATCTGTCCGTCTATTTGTCTGTCCATCTGTGGAAATCATTCTAGCTTCCGAACGAAATGAAGTAGATTGATAAAATATTACTCAAAGGTATATTATGTCTGCAGGACTTTTGGTATTGAAAATGGGCCATGTAGGTCCACGTTTTGGTGTAGCCTCTATATAACGGTACCTCCCGATATTCGGTATTTTGGTGATTTTAACGACATTATTCACCGGAATTGTTTCAAATTTCATTTGATATTTGAAGTTCGTAATGGATACTACAACCTAAGACAGAAAATTGTCTGTGCATGTCCACGTCTTCGTATAGTCTTCATAGACCGGTACCTCCCGATATTCGATATTTTGATGATTTTAGCTACCTTATTCACCGATTTGTTTATTTGAGTTTCGCATCTGAATATTGTAACGACTTAAAGCAAAAGTTACCTATGCAAGTCCAAGACCTTAATATTACAGCTACATTCGGTATTTTTTTAATTTTAATTCGATCCAAATGACCTTTTCACTTGTTTTTATAAAAACCACTGAATTTATTGATTATTATAGAAGCGTTATTTCCTGCTACTAAACAGAAATGCATAGAACGATTTTTCTGATGATAGACATGCGGACATTAAGAATTATAATAAGCTTAAAAAATATTCAGTTACCACAACTCTGTCAAAAACTCTTTTTATTTGTCTACGTTTGCGACTTTTCGATGCATATTTGATACGTCGGAAAAGTATGCCATATACGTGACAATTTCTGACAGGCCATCTATGATATTTATTAAACGATTTAACAAATTATAGGCATGAGCCTTTTTTCATGAATACAACCTAATATAATATAAATATACAATTACTTATGATACTGTCATGACACAAGAATAGAGGTAGTCTCTTTTGTAAAATCAAAGATGGCAACGCCAAGATCTATTTATTATAACTTCATTTTTAGGCAACAAACTCTCTGAGTAATCAGCAGAAATTGTTTACCAAATCTTTAAAATATCCCATAGGGTTGAGTTCGACACTAAAACAGAAACTAAAGTCGTTAGTTTCCTGCAATGAATATCAATCCGATAAAAAGGCGGTATGGAACTCATTTACAATGAAAACAAGTTAAAAATTATCTGTCAGTTTTGCCGACAGATGTATACCCTCAGCCAATGTACCATTACTTAAAGATATTTTGACTTCTCTTATGATTATTCAAATGTTTAACCTCTTGTGGAGTACGTTCCGAAAGAATGGGCCAATATTGGCCATTTCGTATCGGACCTAAATAAATATGATATAAATATTGCGACGTGCCAGGATTGGACTATATTGGTAACTTCCTCCACGTGCGTGGGCTACCAGATATAGTCGATTGAAGCATTCTATTTTCATTCTTCTCTAATACATATAAACATATTGGGCAATACTACAAGAACATTTATATCCAATTTATGGAAAATCATAAATTCCATATTCATCTCAGGTTTCTGGCGAAGAGAAATATATTTAGATATATCAAGTTGTAAAGAATCGCTGACTTGTTTCGCAAATTATGACAGATACAAGTATTGAAAATTGTGACCCTTTGTAAATGATGTACCAGAAGGGGTTCACAGATATATATTATCAGCACAACAGATAATGGTTTATCAAAAATGTTTTTATTTGTCGAATTTTAGGAGAGTTGGATGCTTATTTCGCTTTCTTTGATCCTTTGTAGAGGAATTACCAGAAAAAGTGGACCGATATATCCCATCTTCACAACAGATCTTGTGTTAGTGAAAATAATGGGATATATGAAATATAAAGAGATTTTATAAACGTTTTGGTTATTCAAAAATTGGACCCTTAGGGGGGGGGGGGAGGTACCAGAAGGACTTGATGGAGTGTGGATGGATTATTCATTTTTGCACCTGACCTAGAATTAACGAAAACATTAGGATTTGCAAAGTTGGAGCGAAATCGTATTTTTGCTTCTCTTGCAGAAAATATATATTTTTCGAAAATATCGACCTTTTGTGGGGAATGTACCAGAAGTAGTGGACCGATGTATTCCATCTTGGCACCAGACCTTTGGGTTTATATAATTATTGCCATGTGTGAAAATTGGATTATTGTTTCTCTTTCTGTGCAAAAATTATTTTTTGAGAATTTTGTCCTTTTATGGGGGAGGTACCAGAAGGAACGGACCGATATATTCCATCTTAACACCAGACCTTGGGTTGGTGAAAATATTGGCATGTGTGAAACTTCAAGACAATCGGACTGTTATATCACATTTTATAAGACTTGAAATTATTCAAAATTTTGACCCTTTGTGGGGGAGGTACTTGATGGAGTAGACCGAAATTGACTATTTTCGCACCTGATATAGCACTGATACAAATATTAAGGTTTGCAAAGTTGGAGCAAAATCGGAGTATCGTTTCTCTTTCTGTGCAGAAAATACATTTTTTGAAAATTTCGACATTTTGTGTGGGAGGTACCAGAGGGAGTGGATCGATACATTCCATTTTCACACCAGACCTTGGGTTAATAAAATTATTGAGATGTGTGAAATATGAAGACAATCGGACTCTTACATCACATTTTATAAGAGTTGTAATTATTCAAAATTTTGACCCTTTGTGGGGGAGGTACCTGATGGAGTGGACCGATATTGTCCATTTTCACACCTAACGTAGAACTGATGCAAATATTAGGATTTGCAAATTTAGAGCAAAATCGGATTATCCTTTCTCTTTCTATGCAAAAAAATATATTTTTTGCAAATTTCGACCTTTTGTGGGGGAGGTACCAGAAGGAGTGGACCGATATTGCTCATATTCACACCAGACCTTGGGTTAATATAAATATTTGGATGTGTGAAATTTGAAGACAATCGAACTCTTACATCAAATTTTATGAGAGTAGTAATTACTCAAAATTTTGACAATTTGTGGGGGAGGTACTTGATGGAGTGGACCGATATTGTCCATTTTCACACATAGCCTAGCACTCAGGCAAATATTGGTATATGCAAAGTTGGAGCAACATCGGATCATCCTTTCACTTTCTGTGCAAAAAATAAATTTTTTGAAAATTTCGACCTTTTGTGGGGGAGGTACCAGAAGGAGTGGACCGATATTGCCCATCTCCGAACTCGATCTAAGTTTGACAAAAATATTACGATGTACCAAGTTTCGACCAAATCGGATACTCCCTTCGAGAGTTATCGTGCGCACCAGCCAGCCAGACAGACAGACAGACAGACAGACGGACGGACGGACGGACGGACGGACGGACATCGCTAGATCGACTCCAAATGTTCTGAAACGGATTTGGTCCAAAGGGACCTAGGGTCTAAAACCGTTATTTCGACTAGGCACATTTTGACCGTATCGAATGATATATACCCTCTGTAGCCATATGGCTGAGGGTATAATGAAAATCAAAGCGCAATATTGTCGATGTTCAGGCTTGTTTCAACTGTAGCTAAATTTTATATTTAAACACCATTCAATGTTCTGCAATCAAGCCCTATAACCATCTTGGTTTTTATATTTATTTTATATTATATTTGCATTGAAAATTTACAATCCTACTTCTGTAACAACTAAAAAATATATAGCCGGCGATAAATATTTATTTTTTTTTCTGCTGTATGATGGTAGCTAAAAAAGTACTACACAATTTTGACAAATAAAACAATTGTAATCGTATGACTGCATGAGACTATCTCCTTGATTCTACCATGGAGGTTGTATTTAATGCTCAAACTTAACGCAAACATAATACAAATAACTTCAATATAACATATTGTTTTTCTTTTAAGTTATTTTTACAAATTTGAAGTTGTCGGAAAAACAGAGCAAATTTTTTTTCCGCACATATGTACTGTGTGACATTGGCATCTATCCCGCTCACTAATTCAGTGCATTATATATCCATGCAATTTTTCCTTATCATTCTTATTCTTGTATTCCGGATGCAAGTATTCCACTAGTTTTTCTTCTTATTTCAATGGACAACCTGCTCCTGGAATGACTTGCTGCAATTAATAAATAATACTATCTAAAGAGCTGTATTAGAGCATTCGAAATCCAAATTCCAATTGTGAATTGTTCAAATAATTAATAAAGGTAGATAGCAGATGCAATGCTCTTCTCCATTGTTTTTCATGGCCTCACCATCAGCCATTGAACTGCATTCCCTTTCGGATGAGTTTACGCTAAATTGTATTACATAAAAATCATGCTGGAGTTCATGTGAAACGGAGAGATAAGCAGAATTGATGAAGAAGAGGTAGTTCGAAATGTGAGTGCGTTTCTTGGAAAATGGATGGATGCACTTATGATGGGAAACGACGCATGATGATACAAATAGAACAAAACGGTTTTAATCGCTACTCATCAAAAGCGAATAAAAACAATTGGAACAGGGAGCTCACACACATCGCACCATACAATAATGGATGGATGGCATGAGATTCGAAACAAAGAATCGTGCATTGCGTTTTGATCAGACTGAATTTTGAATTACTCATAATTGGCACAGTTAATGTTAACTATTACCATTAAAGAATAGTAGAAAATAGGAAATATAAGAATAGTAGAAAATAATAAAACAATAAACTAATAACAACTCACAAAAATACAAAGCAAAGTTAAACTTTTCCAAAAATTACAAAATTTCACCAATAACTATAGCTTTAACCTAATAGAGCGAGATACGGAAACGGTGGGTCATATTTTCCATGTACGCTCTTACTGAAGTCTAATATAAATATTTCCAAGGATAACGTTTGAGTTATATCGGGTAACCGAATTATTTTTCATAAGACATACGTATGCATTTTCGAAATTTGATGTTTTGTGGGGAAAGTACGGGTGTTCTGGACAGATATATTCAATTCTTGCACAAAATTATTATGATGTGCCAAATTTAAAGCAAATAGGACATATATTTAAACCTTTTTTAACGGATTTTACATGAACGCCTAATCTTTCCAGCACCAAAAAGATTTGAGATTTGCATTTGCTTTGCAAAATTTTGAAATTTTGTTTAAGGAGGTACTAGAAAGGTTGGGCCGACATTGCCTTCGTTGTAAAGTTGAAAGGTCTAAAAACGGACACCTTAATTGAACACGTTTTAGTGTATCCATACTTTTATACTTTACAACACTTATAAGTTTGATTGAGTCAAAATATTGGTAACACCACGAAATAATAGTCCTAGACCCTC
Source organism: Musca domestica (assembly GCF_030504385.1). NCBI lineage: Eukaryota > Metazoa > Arthropoda > Insecta > Diptera > Muscidae > Musca > Musca domestica. The sequence continues at coordinate 41,603 of NW_026712230.1, read as the reverse complement.
GCCAAGCGGAGACGATCCAGCTATCTTCCTGTCGATCCATTTTGATTTATAATGACGCTTCATGTAGCTATTATGGTCCGATAGAGAGAGAATAATATAATATTAAGAGTATGAAATGTACCTAAAATTGAATTTTTTGCCCTTGCCCCATAGGTCGCAATTATAGACCAATTCACGAAAATTTGCATAGGGCTAGACTTAGAAGAGGAAAGAACCGTACCTTTTTGATTGGATTTGGTTGTTGAGATGTCTCATAACGTTTGTGTTAAAAATACTAAAATTACCATTCAACCACGAATATTTTCTTACTCTGAAAATCACCTCGCGGTGAAATCTTAAACGGATACACGAAAAGCTGATTTCGTGGACGTATATAGTCAGATATCGGATATAGCTAAATGTATACGGAAATGTATACTATTAAATATTGTTTTAAATTCCTTTTAAAAGGTCTTAAATATAGGATAAGTGATACGCGGTATATTGGCCCCAGTCAAGTCCCAAGGAACCACTTTTTAGGAGTTTTTGACTATATTTCCAGAAAGTAATAGACCAAAAGTATTCCAAATTGTAAAGTATATAAAACTAGCTGAACTCGACACGCTTCGCATTCCGTTCGCATTTATGCATTCAAAATATTATATACAAATTTATATAGAATCAATAATATAATTAATTTTAATTATTTATTGTAATTTAAAAAAAAATAATATGCTAAATTTTGTCCGTGTACACGAAGATTTTGTCCTTGGGATTTTTTAATTGTATATTGCCAAAATGTAGACAAAACTGCAATTTTTTGCATCAAATATTCAAAATCGACCGAAACTGTATATGGGAGCTATATCTAAGTCTGAACTGATTTTACATATCGTTTTTGGTACATCAAATAAAAGAAATAAATATGGGAGCTATATCTAAATCAGAACCGATATCAATATAATTTGACAAATTTATTTTTGTACCGATTTCCGTTACGAATTCTAAATATGGAGAATAGGTATGTGCATTCAAAAACTAAATATTCTGGAGGTATCCCCCATTTTCTGATGCTATATCTCCAGTTCCAAGCAGAACTTTTTCATTTCGATCTTGCAGTATATATGAACATTTTCAGGAAAATCTGTTCAGCAGTTTTTGAGTCTATAAATTACAAACAAACATACAAACATTTTATTCTTTTATAAATATAGAAGAAGATGTTCCCCTAGGAGCGCAATGTTCTGGGAAATATCGGTTCAGATCTAGGAGAATTCACAACATTCTACCTTTAAACTGCCAAAAACACTATTTATGCCCCCATTATTATAACATTAGAAAAATGTTAATGTTTGAAAAATGTTTTTTTTTTGGAAATTTCAATTAATTTTATTATTATAGAGTTGTAGGGTATCACATGGTGCGCTCCGCATGTCTATTGCCTATGCTTACTTGTTTAGTTTATATTTTACTTTTCCATAAGGAAGATAACAAAATTTGTCGAGTCGACCATAGAATTGGGAGTCGATTTGAAAAATACATTATTATGCACATTATGGGTAGCAAAATCTTTAGGCAGAGCAAATAATGTATTGGAGCCAGGGTCTAGAACATAACACTGGAAAAATTGTGATATTTTTAATAACTGCGTTTTACAAAGTAAATTTAATTTTAAGTCAAATTTGGTACTAGCATCACATTAGAATCCAATCGTATGGCCCTTAGAGTAGTTGTACCATGACTATATACGTCCTCATTCACTTTGTTAGGCGTAGATTATGGCTGAAATCCTCTTTGAACGATTCGTTTGACTCCTAAATGTCATTAGAACATCATAGAAAATCATTTTCGTTTTTTTTTTTTCACTAGTTCTCACAGCATAGACCAGAAAAAAATTCCTTCTCGTTCTACTCTTCACTAATTTGGAAAATTTTCTCAATACCAGTAGTCACTCAGTACGTTTATTTTCCTGGTGGTCCAGTGAAGGAAACGTAAAGGCCAAGCGGTCATCTAATATTCAAACATCAAGGCAACTTGTTTTTATTTTTATTTTTCTTTCTTGCTGCTTTTCCTGTCCTCTCTCTCTCTCTCTCTCTCTCTCTCACACACACACACACGCTCTTTCTCGTTCTATTCCTGATGTTGTCTTTTTATTGTATGTACTTTGAACTTGTTTTCTTCGTCGTGTACTTGTTCTACTTGTTACTTTTTAGTGGCAACGTGTACGCTGCATTTTGTTGCTGTTGTTGTGTTTGTTGTTTAGTTTTTCTTTACAACACTTGTTCTTTTACAACAGTCGCCGCTGTTGCTGTTTGCTTTTTGAAGTTACAGATTTTTCTTGTGTCATCTATGGTCAGAAGTGAGATACCGGTGCTGGTTCGGTTTGTGTAGTGTTTACGCCTGGATTACACGACCATATGTGACAAAGAGTGTTGTCGTTGAGTCGTTGTTGTTTAACTTTTGAAGGAGCGCCTTTCATTGCAATGCTTTTAATTAAGGACAAGTTTTTGCCTTTGTTTTGCATATTTTTCCCCTTTTCGAATTTTTGCTTTGAGATTTAAAATTGACAGATTATTTAAATGCAATTCTGAGCGGAAAAAAACCTATTGTGTCAATGCAGAGTTCAATACAATAATCTATTATAGAAGTAGAAAAAGCTCAATTTACTTAATTATTTCTCGGACTGCGCACAAAATAGAGTGTTCAAAAGCTAACCATGTACTTCCACTAGCGTGATTTCATTTAAAAAATAAAGGAGTGTATCACGTGGATCTAGAAGAGAATTGGATGACCACCACATTGACAGATCGCGTTTGTGCACAAACGGGTTCAGATGAAATACATCTGGATAAGGAATAAGTTTCAGTGGCATTGGCAGGAGTACTTTATTAGTTGGAACTTATACATAAATTTGAAATATACTTTTACATCTTTCCCGAACTCATATAATCTTATGTGACATTTCGAAGACAGCTAAGCTAGCAGGTATCCCAATCAAGCATTTAATCAAATTTGGCATATAGGGTATGAACACAGGTCGACGATAGCTGCCACATGCTACAACTGGTTATGCCGTTTACTCAAAAACTGGTAACAAGTGTACAGACATGAATATGCTTCGGTGTATGCGGATGTTTGACCATAGCTGCTAGTTGAGTTCTGGTGAATGTTGTTCTGTGTAATGTGGCCGCTTCTTTCTCCTTCCCGCAGGCTGTTGTTTTTATAAGTTGCATTTTTTGTTGGTTTTGTTGTATTCATTTGCGAGTACGACACGACAATCTTACATGTCCATATAAAAACAAACGCAACATCTGTTGCCGTAAAAACTCTTGTTTTTATTCTACCATCACGACTCGCTCGCTGGCATCCCACAGCCGTTTATGTCACTGTGCCCCCATCATCATCATCATCAGCAGTAGCAGCAGCATCATCATCATAGTTGCTATCAATGAACTCGCAACAATGCAAGAAATAATTGCAGAAATGTTGTTGATTTCGTTAAATTGGCTAGAAGGAAGAAATACAAAATTTCAGCTGAACAAATTTAAAATTTTCAAATATAAAATGCCCGTTAGCAAAAGAAACAGGAGAATGGCATAATTAAATATTTTATCGTTTAAATATCCATAGGGAAGAAATCTAAAATAAATGGAAGTGTGCGTTGCTTTTGCTAAATTATTAACTAAACAACACGAGCACCAATATTTACGTTCATATGTGTAAGGATATGTGTATATATATATATCTGAAATGGTACCTCCTTCACAAAGGGTCAAAATTATGAATAACCAAAATTCTATTCAAACTTCACACATTGCAGTTTATAGTATTCCGACAGTTCGAATAATTACAACTAAGTTCAAATAATTACAAATCAAGTCAAAATATATTTAAGAAAATGGACATTGGCTGAGGGTATACATCTGTCGGCAAAAACCGACTATTAACTTGGTTTACTTGGAGTTTGAAGCATTTAAATAATTGTTTGATCTGACACAAAAACTAAGCACTTATGTCTGGTGAAATCTTTGCTAATAATTATCTGTGTTTATAATTATGTATTTTTATACCCTTTGAAACTCCCCGAAATACTCATGTCAGACCCAACAAATTCTATATATTCTTGATCAGCGTAAAATTCTAAGTTGATATAGAGATGTTCGTCTGCCTGTTCACTATCTTTAGAACGAATTCAAATACACGGCTAAAATTTTGCTCACATGTCTATTTTTCCAGTGCCAGGTTAAGTTTGTAAATGGGCCACGTCAGTCCACGTTTTCGTATAGCCCCCATATAACGATACCTCACGATATTCGGCATTTTAATGATTTTACCGACATTATTTTCCGGAAATGTTTCAAATTTCGTATTTGACATGACAGAAAATTGTCTACGCAGGACCACGTCTTCGTATAGGCCACACATAATGGCACCCTCGCTTTATACGGTATTTTTATGACATAAGTGACATTATTCAACGGAATTGTTTTAAATTTCGTAGTTGATGTTCGAAATCGGTACTACAGCCAATGAAAAAAAATTACATATGCAGGTCCTCGTCTTCGTATAGCCTTCATATAATGGTATTTTTCGACGAGTTTCTTTAACATTTTTCAAGTTCCTTCCCCGGCCGAACTTGGTTGGTTTCTTACTTGATTGAAAATAACGTTTTTAATTCGGGAAAGCAATTTTCAATCGATAACATAAAAAACGTTTTTCTCGAAACATAATTCTTTGAGATGTGTCACTCTTTAAGTAAATGAGCGAATTGTATTTTACGTTTTCTAGAACAACGCATGCAAGTGCTTATGTATAAATAAGTTTCATCATCTATTGATTTGACGAATCGAATAAAGATTAAATGCTAGAAGATTCTCCTTAGATAGAATGGTATTAAATATTTACTTTATCAAAAGGCATGCCCAGTATTTTTAACATTTTCATTAACTTTTTAACAAAAAAAATCGTTATTGCTGAACATTTAAATGAAAACAAGTAAAAAAGCTGTAAGTTCGGCCGGGCCGAATTTTGAAAACCCTCCACCATTTGGTACAAATTTAACAATTTAAAAAAATAAAATCCGTTAAAAATTCTGTTAAAATATTGAAAATACCTAATGTAGCCGCATATTAGAGTCTATACGACGACGTGTACCTACATAGTCAACTTTTGTCACAAGCTATTACAATATTGAAATGCGAAACTTGAAAAAAAAATCTGTTTATAAATAATCAAAATACCGAATATAGGGAGGTACCATGGTGGTTATAAAACGTGGATCTGCACAGACAATTTTCTGTCATAGGCTGTAATATTCATTACGAACTTCGAATGCAAAATCCCGGTAAATAATGTCGCTAAAATCATCAAAATACCGAATATCGGGGGGTACCGTTATATGGGGGCTATATATAGGATACAGTATCCATTACGTACTTCAAATACCAAAATTGAAACAATTCTGGTAAATAATGTCGCTAAAATCATCAAAATACCGATTATCGGGGGGTACCGTTGCATGGGGGCTATACGAAGACGTGGACCTACATGGCCCATTTTCTGATTTATTTTCTTATCTATTACGAACTTTAAATGTTAATTTTGAAACAATTCCGGTAAAAAATGTCGCTAGAATCATCGAAATACCGCATATCGGGAGGTACCTATACGAAGACGTGGACCTACATGACCCATTTTCAATAACAAAAGTCCTGCAGATATAGTACACATTTGAGTAAAATTTTATCAACCTACTTCATTTCGTTCGGAAGCTAGAGTGATTTCAACAGACGGACGGACATTGATAAATCGGCATAGAATTTTATGCTAATCAAGAATATATATACTTGGTGGGGTCTAAAATGTATATTTCGAGGTGTTACAAACGGAATGACAAACTTAATATACAGTCCATACTATGGTGGAGGGCATAAAAATGTTTATACAAAAGGTATCTTGTGTTTTATTTTATTTTTATATTCTTTAAATAACTTCGATGCGAATTAAAAGCCGAACTTAAAGTGCATTGGCTATTAGTGCCTATTAATAAACAACAAAAGAATAAACAGTTTCGATACTCGAATAATAATATAAATGATAAATAAAAAAATACTCGGTTGCTAATTTTCCAATAGTAAAGCATAAATCTAATTTGTTCATGTCCAAATTAAACTTAATTGGTAACCTTTACCGATCAAAAATCATATTTTTGTAGCATTTGCCCTATATTTATACCATTTGTCCTGCTAATGCGTATTCAAAACAAGATTTCAAAATTTAGATTCGTTAAGGTAGTATTCGTTAAGGTATATCCGATATTTGGCTATATTCGTCAACGAAATCAGCATCGAAGAAAAGTCAGAAGTGCTCCTTTCTTGTATTTGTGAGTCATCTTCCATCCTGTCCTAAATTCAGAAACAATGCAGGGGAACGTAGTAAACCCAAATAATGTGACAATCTTCCTGGATGAAGAACTTGAGCCCGTTCAAAACGTTGCACAACATATTGTAAAAAAAATGGACAAAAACATTGTATTCACACGAGATATTGCCAAAATCATTAATAAATAAATCAATAACGGCGACTGAAACATAAATCTAATGGCCTCTTAGATGGATATATTCGGAAGTACAAAATTGTATGATTTTCTGTGAATTATAAAGAAGTATGTATGTTCATCTGCTTATTTGGGATGCCAACATGTAACCATGAACTCACATTAATTTTAAAGCTGCAACGAAATAAGAAGCGACATCCACATGGTTTAACTTATCAGACATCCAAACACATTGAAAGCACACATAGGATGTTGGTGCCATCTATGTGCTAGGATTACAAACGAATAATATTTACAATATTCTGTACATGTTGCCACAGAACTGTAAATATAGTGGTGGATGCCATTGATTTCGTTGCGTCGGTTTTATAGCCTCCACCATTCTATGGAGGGTATACAAGCTTTGTCATTCCCTTTGTAACTCCTCGAAATATTCATGATAGACTCTACAAAGTATATGAATTTTGAATTTTCTAATGACGAGGTGAAGGATTTTCTTCAAAATAGGGTATCCTTTCCTATTGAAGTGTTAGGAGTATCTAATGTTTCCCCTAATAAATGGCTTCTCCGAGTTTCAAAACAAACTGATATTTTGAGCTTGTATAACCTCAGGAGAATTTTAGATTGTGACATTAGAATTAAAAAAGACAAAGGTCGTGAGTTCATACTTTGCTTTAATTGTCAGCGTCCGGGTCATGTCGCAATCAACTGTACAATGCCCCCCCCGGCGGAACAAATGTCTGGATAGTCATCCTTCCTCAAAATGTCCCATTCCTTCCAAAGAAAATGAAGTTTTTGTGGACAATGTTGACTCTGTTTCAGGTAAAATTACCAAAACCCCCCTGCACGTAGTCAGCTGTGTGAACTGCAATAAAGTCGGTCATACAGCTTCATCCCGCGATTGCCCACGCAGATTGGCTATTATCGCTAGAAAAGCAAAAAATCGAGCTGATGCCCAAGCAAAAGTTGAAGCCCGTTCCCAAAGGTTCTCACTTTTGCGGGATGGGGTAACATTTGCGGCTTCTTTGGGTAAAAATACGTCTCCGAATGTTGTTGCACCCACAAATAATAGAGAATCTGTTGCTTCAGCCCCAAACGTATTAAATGCTGGAGTAAATGCTACAAATATAATTCAATTTTTTGGTACCGATTATGGAAAGAAATGTGAGAAAGCTAGACAATTTGGACCTATTTTCACAGAAATAAAAAATAAAGCGGGATTAGATGCAGCAATGTCTGCATGGCTTCTATGTATAGCTGGGGATGTCCAATTTTAAAATTGTACTTCTAAATGCGAACTCACTCGTCTCTTTAACCAAGAGACATTACCTTAAAGCTTTTATTAAGGAAAGACAACCTGATGTTCTTCTTGTGGCTGAGCATAAGCTTACACCATCACATAGATTTTGTTTAGAAGGTTTTAGATGTTTCTTTCAATACAGGGAATGTGGTGGTGGAGGCGGGACTGCGGTGTTTATTAAAGACAAATACCACTGCGATCACGTCTCCAGCACCACGGGCGAGGTTGAATCGTGTCTGGTGAGAACCTTAAGGGATGATGGTTCCATCTTGTTCCTCGCTGCTGTATATTGTCGCCCTGGGAATAATTTCCAGGTGTCTGATCTGCAGCCTTTATTTGACCTATCCCTAATGGGAGAGGTCCTTATTGGAGGAGATTTAAATGCCAAACATCCGTCATGGGGTGGCACTGAAATTAATGCTAGGGGTAGAGCCTTGGCTAATTATCTGATAGATTGTCCAAATCTCCACATCTTCTCCTCTGACAGTCCCACAAGACCTAATTCGGGATTGGGTTCATACATTGATGTATTCATACGATCCCCAGGTTTGTCCTTATTAGGAGGTAACAATATGGCCAATGCCCTAGATTTTGAATCGGACCATAGGGCCCTGGAGATAATTCTTGATTTTAGTGACTTAAGAAACAGGGAAACTAGGAGCTTTTATAATTTTGACAAAATGAATGTCAACCGTTTTCAAAACAAAGTCCGACAAGGTCTTTCCGAAATTTGTTTGCCTATCGACAGAAATGTCTCCATCCAAGACATTGACTCGACTGTCAAGCACTTGGAAGGTGTTTTTAGAAACGCGATTGACTCTTCTGTTCCCCGTGTTAAATCAAAGTGTAAGGTATTAGGGGACCTCCCCCCACGAATTCTGAATTTTATAAAAGAACGAAGAAGAATCAGCCGAACTTTACGCAGATCTATTGATCCATCCCTGATAAACATTTTAAAAGCGGATATCAAGAACTTAGATAGGATAATAGCTGATTCCATTCGTATTTTTGAAGAAGAGCGCTTTCACAATTTCCTTGAAAGCATCACAATAAACAATAGAACCTTTGGGAAGATTAAAGCTGCGGCAGGAGTTGCTTATAAAGATAATGTAGGAAATTTAAGTAAACCTGATGGCTCATACATTGTGGAAGACAGTCTTAAAGCTGAGGCTTTAGCGGATCGACTTGAGAACACCCTTGGATCCACTGATGTGTTAGTTGACGATTCTGTCCGCAGCTCCATAAATAGCGCTATCGGAGATTTGGAAGACCGGTCACCTATGATCAACTTCTCCGGTACATTCACAGCTGATGGGTCTGCTATTGATAATTTCGATAGATGGACGAACGCAGGTTTTGTTTCACCTAGCGAGGTTGGCGAAGCGCTTGCGAGAAGACCGGCGCGAAAATCATGTGGTTTAGACAGAATCCCAGACACAGCCCTAAAAAGAGCTGGCTCTGTCCTTTTTGGGTTCCTGTCTATACTCTTTAACCATTCTTTTAATTTGGGGTACTTTCCAAAACCCTGGAAAGAGGCCATGGTTATTCCCATCTTAAAAAAGGGCTCTGCGCCGTCGGACTGTGGGAGCTATCGTCCCATTTCGATGCTGTCAGCATTCGGAAAGCTGTATGAATCTATTATACTTATAAGACTCAGGAAGTTTGTTGAGGATAAAAGAATTCTAAAAGATTCTCAATTTGGTTTTAGGGCTAGACATTCTACGTCCCACGCCCTTACTGTCCTGACCTCTTTTATAATTAAGGGTTTTGATCGTAGATATGGAACCATAGCTGTTGGACTCGATTTTGCTAGGGCGTTTGATTCTGTGTGGCATGGGGGTATCTTGTTCAAATTAAAAGAATTTGGTTGTGATGCTCAAACTTGCAGATTAGTGGCAAGCTTCCTTCGGGGTAGGAGTTTCAAATTGAAAGTCGGAGACCACCTTTCCACTGAGAGATCGGTCCGAGCAGGTGTTCCCCAGGGATCTCTGCTGGGTCCCATTCTCTATAACATCTTCGTTAGTGACATGCCCGAACCACCCCGGGGGGGCTTGCTACTTCTGTATGCGGATGACGTTATCTTAGCAATGTCCGGACCTAGGGCGACATCTCTTTCTTCCCGCCTGAACACTTGGCTTGAGGACTTACATAGATACTTCTCTATGTGGGGCCTCAAACTAAACGTTGACAAATGTACGGCAATAGTATTCAAAGGTAAACCACGAGTCGTTTTCCCTAATTTCAGATCCTTCCACCCTATACTTAAAGTGGGGGACGAAATAATTCCTGTAAAGGATAAAATCAGATATTTGGGAGTTATCCTCTGTGAGAAACTAGAATTTATCAGGCACGTGGATTTTATTCTTGAACGGGCGAAAAAAATGTATTTTGCATATCAGGGTGTGCTTCGACATAACGGTGGCCTTTCAAATTCCATTAAATTTCTTTTGTACAAACAGGTAATTAGACCCATAGTTTCCTATGCTTTTCCGGTATGGTTCCCCATTTCGTCGAGCCAGATGGAGAGACTTAGGAGATGGGAAAGGGCTATTTTAAACTATTGTCTAGGGCTGAGACCATCTATCAGATCTGATGGGTCAATTAGAAAGCCATCTTGTAGGGCAACATATGACACGGCTGGCATTGAGCGGATTGATCGGTTCCTAATGAGGGGGGCCTTGAACTTTGTACAGGGTGCACGGCAGCTGGAGAATAATTTGGTTGAGGATTCCCTGTATTGCCCATATGATGCAGAGGCTCTGCGCTCAAGAAAGCACTTCCCACCAGGGTCTCTATCTAAACTCCTCGAAGAAGGTCTTTTATATAACGATTTAGATGAACTGTTATTTTACCACAGGAGGTATAATTCCATGAATATCGTTGATACCGTATATAAAACGGCCCAGTAATCTTTGTAAATATTATTTTTCTTAGACCTAGTTTTTAATTAGATAGTAAGTAGTCTTTAAGTTAATGTAGTTTATTTTTTAATATTACCATGTCCTTGCCCTTTTTTACATTGATTTTTTTGGGGTTTTCTGAATTTTGAATTTTGTATTTAATTTTTTTGTATAATTGCCGCTGGCAGATTTCTGCAGCGTTTTAATATACTTGTAGTAGATAGCGAATAGCCATATGTTTATTTTATTCCTAATTTAGCAGTAAGTCATGCTGTATAGATTTTAAGTATTTTATCAATAAATATGGCCTTAGGCAAAAAACGAAAAAAAAAAAACGAAAAAACTGTAAATATAGTGGTGGATGCCATTGATTTCGTTGCGTCGGTTTTATAGCCTCCACCATTCTATGGAGGGTATACATGCTTTGTCATTCCCTTTGTAACTCCTCGAAATATTCATTATAGACTCTACAAAGTATATATATTCTGGATCAGCGTGTGTCTGTCTGGAAACCCCCGCTCAAACTAACAATAACGTATTGATAGACCCATGGATTTTCCACATTTTGATGGAATCAGACACATTTGACAAGCCTGCAATGGTACAGAATTAACTTATTTTTTTCTCATTTGATGAAAGTTTTCTCAACGCTTTGATAATCTCTAGCCGCCTTTTCCGCCCGCAAGGCTGTAAATTGAATACGAAATACAAAAGATAGAACACATCCTCCATGGACCATATGACTCGTGGGTAGCAGATCTATTGTATCTCATCTTCACATAATATAATATGACTAAAAATATTCAGTTTGGCAAAATTTCCTTTTGGGGGAGGTACAAGAAAGGGTATCAATTTTATGTGTTGGGGGTATTATAAGTTTGATTGGGCCAAAAATTATGTAACACCTCGAAATATTGGTGTCCCACATAAGAAAGTATACATGGATCTTCCTATCGCGCCGAACTGAGTAGATCTAGCTATGTATGTCCGTCCGTTCGTCCGTCTGTTCATGTTAATTTGTAAACAAACTACAGGTCGCAATTATGGCCCGATCTTCAAGAAATTTAGAATGGATCAGCGTGTGTCTGTCTGTTATAAACACGCTAACTTTCGAACGAGTTGAGATAGAAGGTTAAAATTTTGCACATATGTATATTTTCTCAGTAGACAGGATAAGTTCGTAAATGGGCATTGTCGGTTCACGTTTTCGTATAGCCCCATATTCGGCATTTTGATGATTGAAATGACATCATTTACCCGAATTGTTTCAAATTTCATATTCGAAGTTTGTAATAGGTACTACAGCCTATGCAAAATTGTGTATGCATGTCCACGTCTTCGTATGGCCCCCATATAATGGTACTTCCTTTTAATCGATATTTTGGTGATTTTAGCGGCATTTTTCGCCGGTATTGATTTGAATTTCGTATTTGAAGATCTTAATGGGTACTATAGCCCATGACAAAAAATTACTTGTGCAGATTCGCGTCTTCGTATAGACTCCGTATAAAGCTGATCATTTAAACAGGAGTTTTCGGAATTTGTTGAAATTTTTCAAGTTCCTTCCTGGTGAAGGGTATTAAAAGTTCAGCCCGGCCGATCTTAGCTGCTTTTATACTTGTTCTTCCTTCACCATAATATGGAGGATATATTAATTTTGCCATTCCGTTTGCAACATCCCGCATTATTCGCCGCAGAATCCACAAAGAGTATTTATTCTTGATCAGAATCGAATTGACATTTTGAAGTAGTAGTACTTAAAATGGACTATTAACGCTTAGATGAAACCCAATTTAAAGCTTTTCGAGAGTTGAAAATAATTTTTTGGACCAAAAGGTGTTTTTCTGTCGAAGTATTTTAACTAAATGTTGACATCCACAGCCATATGCGATATGATCATTTTTTATAATATTCAATTCAAGTACAGGCTTGTAAATACCATGCATCTAACTATACACCTTGATTTAAAATATTTCGGAGTCATTGACACCATCGTCAATCGATTCGTATATTAATCAAATTTTTTTCTCATGGTGGAAGGTATAAAAAGTTCGGCTGAACTTAACACCGTTTTTTACTTGTTTATTAAATTTTTGGAAATTTTGTGGCTATCCCAATAACTATGCGGCCATGAAATAGAATAGACACCATGAATTGTAGACGTTGTTACAATCGGATAGTTCTACGTTGTTGCTCTTGGTTTTATTATAACAATTGATAGGTAGAAATACATTGAAGATAACATTAGGGAGGAACGTACCACAGTGTGTTTGATTTAGATTGCGACAAATTGACAAGGTAGTAAGAACTTATTGGATGCATGGTAGGCCAATCATTAGGGATTTCTCATAAATTCGGTGAGGAACATTTAATACTTCACAAAATTATGATTAACGATGATGAAAATTACTTTTATACTAATTGGTATTTCTTTCATTTATAGTATAGAACACTGCTGACGACACTTCACTTCTCTATAGCTATCTGTTGAACTCAATACAAAGTTATAGTTGACCACATCTATTATATTTACAGATTTTATGCTTAAATTGAAAGTCAATAGAAAACTCCTCATGTGTTTGGTGGATATTGGTTTTGAGAATTTGCTGAAATTTATAGTTATTTTCACATCATGTTTCTGAGGTTTCAGTCTGCACGAAATCTTCAAACATACTTTCACATGTTCATGTATACACACACACACGTACTTACAAGCATACACACAGATATTGGCACATGGTCCAATTTTTGCAACAGAAGATGGAGCTGGACCCATGTGATCGGTTGATTGGTTGGATAACAAGAATTTAAAACATATTGTAGTCGTCTGTTTGTAGATGGAGAGGGAAGAACGCTTAAAGACCCAGCTTACACATACTTATGTAAGGAAAATGCACACACACACACACACATGCATACATACAAACGTTTATGTTTTCTCAGGATATATGTGGCTGTGTTCTGTCAGAAGCTGTTGCTGCTACTGCTGCTGCTTTTTTACTCGAGGCTCAACAGTGGCAAGTATAGCTTGCAATATTCTTAGCATCAGCAAATAGCACCAAATCCATACCAGTCGATCCTGTATGTGCATCCATTTCTGCGGCCATGCATACCAACATGTGCATCTGTGTGTGTGTGTGTGTGTGTGTATGTACGCTGGCTGTTTATTTAATAAATTCAATTTAAGCATTGACCCAATAATGCAAAAAAGGCTTTCGTTGTTGTGCTTTTTCCATAGGTTTATGAAAGTACGCAAGTGAATGGCGGTCGATTCGTGAATGTAAGCAGTACGTCTTGATGTGTGAGTGTTCGTGTGTATGTGTGAGTCTGAATAAGTTTAAGTTTTATATTAAACAATGTTTTCTTTTGGCATTTTTTCCTCTTGTCTTTTTCTCGGGGTTTCCATTTGGTAAAAATGAAAAATACGCCAATGGGAAAATACCCCAATACATAATTCTTTGCCCATGCACAAAGTTTACTCTGTTATTTCTGTTGGGAATAATGGCGGATTGGATGCTACCGAGGTTGTCGGCTTCTCGGCGTCGTCATCGTCATCGTTGTTGTCACTGTTGCTGCTATTGTTGTTTGGTGTGTGTTGTAAGTTCGTTGAAAAAAGTATGTCAGCCAATGTTGATTTTATTATTAAACCTAAGATAAGAAGCGGATTTGAAATAATGACCATCAAAGAGTTTCTTTACATTGCCACAGCAGAACAAGAAGTACTCTGTCATTTCCCCCTTGCTACAACCACATCTTAAATTTAGTTTTGGAGTTCAACTGAATTTTTATTCGCATTTACTTTACTGTAGCAATTTAAAAACAAAAATGTTAATGTTTCTTAATATCATACAAGAATAACCGAAGCATGCAGATTTGAAATGGCCATATAGAAAGTAAAGAAAGTCTAAAGATTTTCGAATCTAGTATTTGCTAATTGAGGGAGTTTTGATATATCATATTAAATTTTGAATATATATAAAAAATATTTAAAAAATTTGGGAAATATTGTGAGCTTAAAAATCTGAAATATTTATTGTTTTCTTTTTAGTGAATACTGCCGTAAAGTCGTTTTGTAGATTTTACAGGTAGGATTAAATGATCGCCAAAACTACGGGGGTATGGCCCAAAATGAAGTTGTGTTTTATGACAAAATAAAAAATAGTTTTATTTCAAGATGCCGAGATTTTGTAAACCTCAAACAGAATTTCGCCCACATTGATATTTTTGAATCTGTCCAATGTTCTGTCGTTCTGCTCAGCTGTAGAATAACTATATTTAAATCTTCTCTTATGTCAGTTTTTGTCTAAGTAAATAGACCAACAAGACCACGTATGTGTTGATTTTCTCCTGTCTAGCCTCTTATATCCACTAGAAGAATGTTATACTAATTTTTTCCATTTCGTTATCACAATATAAATTATAGAGTATTTGTAGGATGATTGTCAGCAACAAACATACATACTCGTACCTTAGTATTCATAATTATATGAGGTCTATACTTGAGGATTTTATTTGAAAATTCGGTGTAGTTTCAGTTCTGCAGAATGTTAATGTAGGTTTACGATTTTGTATCGCTCCCTTCAGCGACGCATCAAGAAATACATTTCGTACATTTGGAAATACATTCTGGCGCTCAAACTAACAATAACGTATTGATAGACCCATGGATTTTCCACATTTTGATGGAATCAGACACATTTGACAAGCCTGCAATGGTACAGAATTAACTTATTTTTTTCTCATTTGATGAAAGTTTTCTCAACGCTTTGATAATCTCTAGCCGCCTTTTCCGCCCGCAAGGCTGTAAATTGAATACGAAATACAAAATATAGAACACATCCTCCATGGACCATATGACTCGTGGGTAGCAGATCTATTGTATCTCATCTTCACATTATAATATGACTAAAAATATTCAGTTTGGCAAAATTTCCTTTTGGGGGAGGTACAAGAAAGGGTATCAATTTTATGTGTTGGGGGTATTATAAGTTTGATTGGGCCAAAAATTATGTAACACCTCGAAATATTGGTGTCCCACATAAGAAAGTATACATGGATCTTCCTGTCGCGCCGAACTGAGTAGATCTAGCTATGTATGTCCGTCCGTTCGTCCATCTGTCCATGTTAATTTGTAAACACTCTACAGGTCGCAATTATGGCCCGATCTTCAAGAAATTTAGAATGGAGGTTGAGCTAGAACCAGAAAGAAGCCTATTGTTTTTTGAGATGTTCGCATAAATGGACAAAAAACTGAAAACAATTCCAGATCACACAATTGAAGCCAATTGACACGTCTGAGAAGAGAGTTAAGGACAGGGAAAAATTCTAGCATTTTGGATGACCATTGAAGTATATATAGCTGTAAAATGGACCACAACAACTAACAGCACGACGGAGTGCGTAAATATTGGGCAAATGTCCCTGGTCAAAATGCTAAGGGTAATATCTGGGCAGTGCTCCGTGACATAATTTCAAAACCAAAGTCTTCCAAAATGTATTCGGACATAAGGGGTCTTCTAACATATTGCAGTGTTGTAGGGTATCACATGGTCTGCCCCTACGACTATAGCCTCTGATACTGATTTTGCATACTAAAATGTATATAATTTAATTTTGAAAATTAAAAAAGTTAGTGGATCGATATATCTCAATTTTATACAGGATCTTATATTAGAAGAAATAATAATTTTAGGAAAATCGGAAATTATTTTAACTTTTGTTTTAGAGGTTTATTTTCCATAAAAGATAACAATTTTGGATTGAACCAGCCAGACATGGTCCCCAAATTGTCTTAAATTAACTTTGTTCACAAATGCATGGCGCAGCTTATTTTTGCCCCGTTCCTATTTCAAACACTATTTACCTGCAGTAGCCATAATATTCCAAACTCCATTCGATTTTATGCGTCGAAAGCCTCCAAGTCGGTTCGTGGTCATTGATCATCATTTAATTTTAACTGAAAAAAAAAATAAAATTTTTATCTGCCCATAGTTTGTGTACTCCATTTTCTAACAGTGCTGAAAGAGGTAATTAATTTGCACAAAATGACCCCCTTTTAATGCAACACTTCTTCGTACACAACCTTACAGACCGCATGATTATTTTTTTTTCCTCAGATACTCAGTTCAAGCTATCGTCAATGACAACCAAACTATTTACAATATCATCAGTGTTAATTCAGCTCTTTAGGTAATCTTCATTTCCATTCGCTTCGCGATGGTGTGGCGCTTTTGCTGCAATGCATTCAACTCAATTTTTCACACAATGCAATTTGGCTACGTTTGGATACTTCTGTTTGGGAACTGATACTGATTGTACTGGCTGACGGTGATGATGGAAATGGAGATGGAGGTAGGTGATGGCGATGAATACTCATTGCGAAAGTTCTTCACAAACATTTATTTACACTCAGACTCACACAAGTCGCATCACGCTTACTTATTGATATCCGTTCATTTGTGAAGTAATCTCCCTCATTTAACCTTTAAGTCAAAAATTACATATTTGATTTCAAATGCTCTTAAGCCAATTGTCGAAAATTCCAAGTGTTACCTACTCGAATATAATTATCGCATGATTTAACTAAGATGCCCAAAAGATATGAAATTGATACTTGGACAATGGGTCCAAGCCCATGCCAACCTCTGCAGCAGAAACAAAACTCTTGGCCGAGTTCAAATGCCTTTGATGTTTCCAAAATTTACACAATTAATTGCGACATCATAAACGAAAGGTGGCATTGTTATTGATGTGGTCAATTAGGCATTGGCCAATCCCGACATAGATTTCCAACATACTTAATGTTTTAAAGCCTTGGTGTTTTGCAGCATTTTCTTAATTCGTTTTTGTGTTGATGTTTGTCTTTTGTGAGATACCAAATGTTAATAGTTGTTAAATGCATACCCAAAATGGGGCTAAGTGAATCCAATAGTTATGTTGATTTCTTATCATGGTTAAAAGTAATATTAACAAAATGAGATTTGGGATTCCGCATTTTGCCGAATTTTTATATTCTAAGTTGAAGCAAAGGCCTCCCTCAGACTGCATTGTTTAAAATGGGTTAGGAAAAATGCAAAAAATGAAACAGACGCCCATCAATCCGAGAGGTTCTTTTTAATTAGGCTTCAGTTAGCATGGACCCACAATGATTAGTTACTAAGATTTCTGAGATGAACTCTTGATGGTAATTAAAGAGTCACTTTCTATGCCTGTCCTTAGCAAGAATGTGGAAGTCACATATGCCACATTCAATGTTACTAGTAATGATATGTAGATACTTTATGCACTACTAGGAAGCTAGAAACTCTACCTCGACAAAAGAACAAAACAAATAAAAAATCAGGTAATACCCCACCATTAGGAAAAAAAAAACAATTTTTTATATATGTTTTCCCTAAGATATCAATTAAAAATGGCAAATTTAAAAATATAAACCAAATAGATCAATTATTGGAAAATGATTATTGTTAATAAGACTACCGTAAATTCATCAAAATATCTAATATCGAGGGGGTACCATTAAATAGAGATGAAGTAATACCTAAACATTTGTAGAAAATTTTGAAGTTAGGGAAAGATGTGTCTATAAAAAACTTTGCATAGAAAATTTCAGACAATTCCATAAACAAATTACAGAAAGCATGAAAAAATCAAATGTCTGAGGGAACTGTTATATGGTGGGGGTATATGCAATCAAAGGCCTTTTTACACTATTATTTGGCAGAGTCATAAGCACCCTTTAAGATTCCAGACAAGTCCATTAAAAAATGTGGATAAAAGCATCAAAATATCGAATAGCGGGTGGTACCGTAATATGGAGCCGTCAGATAAAAGAATTACGCGCAAATTTTTAGCTTACTATCTTAGTTTGTTTTGACTCAAGAGTGATTACAACAGACGTGCGGACGTCGTTCCCGATTACCAATCAGAATATACCCCACCATAAGTACTCAAGTAAGTGAGTACTCACCTCCTTCAATATGTTCTCGTTAATATACGGCGCTGTTTCGTAAGTAGTTGCGAGTGCGAAAATTTACTTAATAAACGCATCATTTTGGAATGAAATTTCTTGCTTGGTAAAAATAGAACAATCCTGGTGGCAGTTTGCTAAATTCCTATTTCCCATTTTAAAATAAGGATGATGTTTTTTAAGTAGTTTCCGGTGTCCGAATGTGCTTAATAAACCCATTATTTTGTAATGATATTTCTTGCTTGGTAAAATAGAACAATCCTGGTGGCAGTTTGCTAAATTCTTATTTCCCATTTTAAAACAAGGATAAAACAAGTTTTATAAGTAGTTACCGGTGTCCAAATGTACTTAATAAACCCATTATTTGGTAATGAAAATGTTTGTTGGGTCTATGAGTTTTTGTAATTAAAGTAGAAGTCGCATATTTTGATAATTGGTATCCAAGAATGAACCCTCTTGATTTATAATTTTCGTCCGATTTAAAATTAATTGGACAGCAAATGCCTAATGTATTTCTGAACAAGATGTATATTGGCACATGGAGTCGAATTTATGAAAAAGAAAATCGGTTTATACATGGCTATATCTCTCATACATATCTCGAATCCGATCTGATGTATGTATAAGCCTACGAAAGTCAGAATATACACTCTAAAGAAAGTCATTCAGTACAATACATAAGATCTGACCTAGAAATGCCTCTGACAAATTTCGAAATTGGTTCGGATTAAATAAAGCTCCCCCGGATTTAAGGGTTATCATATTCCCGGATTTAAGTCTTCCTAACGGGTTTGCCGATAATAGAGGGCAGAATACTTTTATGAAAATTGTTTCAAACCACAAAAAAATCAAAAAATATATTGATTATTAGAACTAAGTTAAATTACATTCTCTTGATAAGTATGGTGATAAGTACGAAATTTAATACGAATTTCCCAAATGGATGGAAAAAAAAAACATAATGCTTAGGCAAAAATTTAAGAATTTCCCTTTATGCGCCAGTACTTTTTAATGGTATAACTAATAAAAAAATAGACTCAGTTTAGACAACTACTTTATTATAAAGTTCAAGAACGGAAAATTGTTTATCTTCTTTGTACATTTGTTCTCCTATCCTAAATCCGATTTTCATAATTTCATCTATAATTTTTTTTTAAATGAAACGTGTAGAGTTAACAAAAATATTTAGAAATGTCCGAACGATAGCTTTAAGTGCAAAACTAATGATTTTGGGTAACACCAGAAGAAACAATCACCTTTCATAAAACCACATTAATGTGAAATGATTGAAATTAAATTCAATAATTTAATTAGGATATTGTACTCAACTAAAGTTTAAGAGAACGCATTTTATTACAATTTAAGGGAACTTATTTAATGGAGAACGTTTTAAATATATTTACTCTCAGGTTGTGTGTATTACATATTCCGAGTTGCGTTTTCTTCCACGCACGGGAACGCAACTAACAATTATTTCCGAAATTAAGCACTGCTCTAGTTGTTTATTGCTGCTTACACATTCGCAACAGAAACATTTCTTCTTTTATTATTATAGCCGTCATCCTCAGAAAAACTCAACAAGAAGCGTAGGAGTGTGCAATGAAATGCAATCTTGTACTTCACACAAAGTTTCCGTGACGCTGATGATCATTAGCATTATTACGTAAAATTATTACATTTTTATAGCTGCATGAAATGACTAATTTCATTCGTTAAAATTAAAAGGTTTCTAATTCGATAATAAGCTTTAACACTATCTCTAAACTGTATACTTGATCATTAGGTAAATACAGACATATTTATGTACATTTCAGATTGCTCAAATTAATCAATCAGAATCTCACTAATTTTATCCATGCTCTCCAGAGCGTCTCATAACAATCCCATGTTATTTATGTATGTGGATATGTTATTCTTGATTTTCGAATCTTCCAATATTATTGTAAAAAGTTCACCTTGACTGCAATGCACTGTTTTGCAGACGGAAATATTCACCTTCGAACTAAAGTGGACCGAAGCTTCTCATGCACCAAATGCAACAACAACGACAAACAAATAGAAAAGAATGCAATGTGTAATGGCAACAACAGCAGCAGTAGCAGCAATAGCAACAACAAGCACCGACAAACTACAATAAAAGTTAATAGAAACGGTGGCAAAAGAAATAAATAAATATACTACGAACCAAGGCAGCAACAAGATAAACAAATAAGTAAAACAATAATGAAGATCCGCATAATCTTAAACAGATTTTTAATTAGCGATTGCATTAAAATGTAGTGCAAACTTAAAACAGGGGGAAAACAATGAACTGGAGTAGTTTGCGTTGCTACCACTTCATTTCTGACCGTGCTCAGGATTATTTCGAAATTCATATGAAACGAATCGTACCACCATTCGCCTTAAAATTCACGAAAATTTTAAGTATACACCTCCTTTTGAAACCTCTATGGGATAAAAATGAAAAATTTTGCGACAAATATTAGAAAATTATCGGATGCGATTAGTTTCCTTTAAATTAATATTTCATTTAATTTTTAGTTGATCATTTTATGATTTAAATAAATAAATACTTTTTACGCCAATGGAATATAATTGTTTGACTCCTTCAATTAATTCTCAATTAAAAACATCCAAAAGCATTTCTCAATATTTATTTAAACAGAGTATGTGACAATATCTGTCCAAATGAAATATCTCTGTTTCCATTTAGATTCTGAGCAAGGAAACATAATTTCACGTTTTGCAATGTTAAAGTTAAGGTTTAATTTATTGAGCCTTTTTTCAAAAACATTAAAATTGGAGAGAGTAGCGATAACAGGGAGTAACACTTCAGACTATAATGTATTATCTAAATTTACAGTACAGGTATACCGCACCGAGCTTGAGAAAAGGTGGGGAAAAATAATTAATCAGGTCAAAAAATCCTTGCTCCCGGATGTATCATGTTTAGGAATGGTTAAATTTCAATTTACCTTACAAACTAGATACAAAACAAGAGAAGAGTAAAAATGAATATCAATACAAAAAAACATTACAGCATACACTTTACTCCCTATTTGTAAAATAGCTGTAAGTTCGGCCGGGCCGAACTTTTAATGCCCTTCAGTATTTGGATACAATCTGATACAATCTTAAAAATACCGAACGTATGCATTATATTTGTGTCGGTACGACAACGTGGACCTGCATAGCCAACTTTTGTCATAAAAGAAAAATCTGTGAATAATGATGTATTATTATATGGGGGCTATACGAAGACGAAGCCCTGCACAGACTATTTTCTGTCATAGGCTGTACTATTCATTACGAACTTCAAATACCAGATTTGAAACATTTCCGGTGAATATTCTCGCTTAAATCACCAAAATACCAAAAGTCCGGCAGACATAACATACATTTGAGCAACTGACATCGCTAAGTCGACATATAATTTTATGCTGATCAAGAATATATATACTTTGTGGGGTCTAAAATGTATATTTCGAGGTTTTACAAACGGAATTACAAACTTAATATACCCTCCATACTATGTTGGAGGGTATAAAAGGAAGATAAGTAATTGCAATTCGCCCAGCTATATGGTATTTGCCGTCATAAATTCGTGATATAATTCGTATAATTCGTAGTATTTACCAATACAATGTACTAAAACTTTTCTTTCTTAAAATTCCAGTCCTTCCCCATAACCTGTCTTGCATGTTTATTAAATTTCAATAGATTATTGAAGGTAACTTCTAAGTATTTCATAGAATTTTCAAAAGCCTTTCACCTTTTACAATGAAATTTTAACTATAACCTCCTATTTGTATATCCTTCATCATACCATGTTGGAGATATTAAGATATTAAGTTTGATATACGATATTAGGATATTAAGTTTTTAATTCCGTTTGTAACTCCTCGAAAAAAAAACAACATTTTAGAATTTCTGGTATTGAAAATGGACATATAAGTCCACGATTTGTTATCACGCCCACATACCAGTACCACCCGATATAACAGTACCAGTACCACACACACATGTAAGATGTAGTGAAATAAAATATTAATTTGCGTTTTTTATACCCTACAACATAATCCCGGCGAAATCACAAATAGACGAACAGGTCAATTCTGACCGTTACGAAGATGTCGATATTAAATATTTCGGATATATATAGCGAAATATATACAATATGTATGTACAAAGGAAGGGTATGTTATTTAGAATGCTTATATCTCAAGAATGGTTGGACCGATTTTGACAAATTTTGTCAATTCAGAATGCCTACTTGGCATTAAAGTATAAAATCTAAAAAGATCGCATAAAAGATGCCAATAATGATGTTAATATAGATTTTGTAACATTTGTGTGAAAAAACACCAACATTATTTACAGGCAATATCTGAAATACACATAAGGTGAACTTCTGGCTTTTTATGCTGATTTCGTTGATGAATATAGCCAAACATCGTAGACAAGCAAATCATATAGATGAGTCTAAATTTGGAGATACAGAGGGACCTCTTGCTTTTGGAGATGTTCGCAAAATATTTAGGGATTCAAATGAACCAAAAATAGAAAAAAATCCTGATCACACAATTGAAGCCAACGCCTAAGAAGAGAGTTAACGACAGGGAAGAATTTTAGCATTTTGGATGACCATAGGTTTATACTTAGCTATAAAATGAACCACAACAACTAACAGCACGAGGGAATAAATTAATAAAGGTAATTTCTGGGCAGTGCTACATGACACAATTTCAAAAGCGAAATCTTCCAAAATAGATTTGGACATAAGGGGGCTTCTACCAAATTATAGTGTTGTAGGGTATCACATGGTCGGCTCCGCACGACTATAGCCTTTGCTTACTTGTTTGATTTTTAATTTAATAAAAGTGTGGACAATGCCCATTTGCTATATATTTCCATTTTCAAAAGCTACAAGAAAGAGATTTATGAGAGATAAAACAAAACTGTCTTCCGATTGAATTGAATAGAATTAAAATTTATAATTTTCATTCTATGGAATTTTTTTTACAAAGCCTTCTTACCTATGACAAGAACGCTCTACGAAGTCATCTGGTTAATAAACCAATGAGGCTGACTTTTAAAGAAGAAAATTCCCTTGCGGAAAAAGATGTTAATGTAAGAATTGAATAACAATTTTAAACATAACTGACTAAAGCATAAATGTACATGTAAAATGGTATATACATTAAAAGGTCTGTCGATATTATTTTACAGTGAGATGTTGACAAAGACATGATATTGAAGATTTTTTATATGTGTCAATAAAACCAATCTCATAACTGCTGATATAAGAATGGTGTTTAGTCGATTTACACAAACGGAAGGGGGATATCTTTATTTTTATTTAGGTTTTTTGCACCTTTTAAACGTAATAAGAAATTGAGGAACCCATGTATCGAAATATTTTAATATTAAGTGCATCAGCACTGAAATCTTTGGCTTTGAAAAATCATAAGAAAGAGGTTAAACGAGTTGTACTTTTTTAGAAATAAATGAGGAAAGTGATTCACATCTTATTTCTCATTATTGCCAAAGTCCATATTTGAACAAAAAATTAAAAATTGTTTCTTGGCTGGAAATCTCACAGTAAAAGTTCTCTTACCAACAGGTCATTGGCATATTATTGTTTTGTTTTCTTTTTTTTTTTAATTTAACTACTCGCTCTTGTCGAAATGGAGAAAAACGAAAATAAACAATTTGTAGTAATCATAAAAACGAAATAAAAAAACACAGACAGAGACAACGAAAGATACATTCTGTAGCTAAATTCATAACTTCCTATGCGATGACGTGACATACCGAAAATGAAAACATTTCTTGCCGACAAATATGAAACGGAATCGAGAAGAGACCAAACCAAGTTGCTTCCAAACGTGTTTCTTAACGGTTTACTAAACGATGGGACTTCTTTAAATTACAAAACACAGCGAGTAGCCCCCTCCACCCCTGAAGTGAGGTTGAAATGAAGAATCAACAGCCGGAGAGAATTCATAACTCTGGTCTTTTTCAGTTTTCAGTTTTCTTCTTTATTAGTTTTTGTTTCTGTTTTCCACTCAAATGCAAGACGTTTTTGGCTGCTAAAATGCAACAATAACAAGAAACATTAAAGGTTTAAGTGAAACACGATTTCATGCAGGGCAGTGTTGCACGCCGATGGAAAGAGAAGACCACTGCAGAATGAAGCCAGTAAAAGCGGTTAAATCAAATTCATCCTATTAGGGGTCGGATGGACGGACGGGTGGATAGTGAGTGCGAGAGTGCTGTCGTTGCTGCTGATGGCCTGGCTGGCGGACCGTTGCAGCAAACATTAAAAATTAAAATGACGGTGATCGCCGCTTCCGTGGCCATTGTCGGCCACATCTTAGCCATAACTAATAAGAAGAGATTATGGCTAGAATTGCACCAAACCGCGGGCACAGATTTTGGAACCGTTTAGTGTGCGTTCATTGCAAATCTTCATGGTTTGCATAGTGGATGCAACGGCCAAATCTGTGTAGAAACATGACATTTTGGCATCAACGAAGATATTTTAAATATTTGAAAAACCTTTTTGGTTTTATTATTATTTTTATTAAACTTTGTTACTTGAGAAACAACTCCCGAAATCCAACGGCAATGTAAACCGAAATATCGACGACATATCAATGGTAGATCTGCTGCTGGTGGTCACGATGATTTCGTTTCCAATATCGCTGTCCAACTATTGTGATAGAATGTCGACAGAGAGGAATACCATGGCGTTTGACTCGAAATAAAATCGAAAGCCCTGACGGCTTGTGGTCACAGTTGGTTAACGGACTAAACGAGCGAGTAACATACAAATCGCAGTTCAACTGACTGGCCGCATGACTGGATGTTTGTCTGATGTTCTCTCCGTGATTATAGTATTTAGGTGACCCACTTAAATACCTCGAAAAACAAAAAAGCACAACAATCCATCCAGTGTGATTGTAGTAGTTAACAAAATACAAATATTGAAAATGTTGAAGATTTTTAGGGTATTACTTATGATTATAAATTAGTACTTCCGACTCAGTGCATTTTAAGAGTTAGTACACATTTTCAACGAAATCGTCGTCAATCAATTTTTGGTTAAGTTTGCTGGAATACTATAGTTATGATAACTAAATCTTAACACACTTCGCAAGTGTTTTCGGCGAATGGAGCGCATGTCACCCGACAAGACGTTCGCAGGTCAAGACAATATAGGTCATATTTATTCCCTGCACCACACAGTGGTCAGCGTTTTATGCCTTTGTGAATTTGTTTTTGATGCTCTGCATATAATCACATACTGAGTCTATTTATGCATGTCCGTCCGACGGTCTGCCCATTTATTTTTGTAAACAAAGTACAGATCGCACCTGTTGTCCGAACGAAATGAAATTTTGCAAAAATCAGTTGTTTGGCCCAAGGAAGAATGCTATTGAAATTGGAAATAATCGATCAAAATTTACATATAGATCCCATATATATATATTCGGCCGATTTGCTCTTAATTGTGCACCAAATATGTAATATTGGTCTAAATAGCATGGAATTTAGCACATACGACCAAATTGATCGTAGAAATAATGGTGTCAAATTAGGTGGAAATCGGTTCAGATATAGCTATAGCTCCCATAAATATGTTTAATCTAATTTGTTATTTTTGTTCTCCACAGCCGTAATATGCATTCTGTAACGGCGAAATATATCAAATATAGCTCAAAAATACCTTTGCCAAATATTTTCGAGATCGGTTCAGATTTGGACATAGCTACCATATATATATTTATTCGATTACAAGTTTATTGTGCACAAAATGGTTAAAAAAAGCCCAAAATTTGGTGAAAATCGGTTAAGATATAGCTATATGTTCCACATATATATGTTTCATCCGTTTTTTGCATTTATGTCCCTCACATCCGTAAAATACTTACCACATCAACGGTACAACTATCAGATTCAGTATAGAAATACATCTGTTTAATTTTATAGAGATCGGTACAAATTTGGAAATTGGTCCCATCACACTTACTGTTCCTAAAAAGTGTAATATAAACTCAAATGGGATGGATTTGGATTATTATTGATTTAGACACAAATGACTCTGTCAAATTTAATCGAAATTGATTCAGAGGAGGATATATCCACCATTTATTAGTTCCATTCGGCATAAAATTATAATTTTTGAATGTGTATTATGATTTTAGACATAATAGCTTAGATCGTCAAAATACTCCCAGATGGATCTATTAAGAACTTACCCTGCCTTGTAACACAAACACATACGTGCAAAACCGACTTAGAATATTTCGCTGATCTAGTGTATGTATTCACTTTGCAGGATATAAAGTGATTATTTCAAATAGTTACTAATTGAATGAACAAATCAATGAACCCTGCATAGTATTGGTAATCAAGTAAAAACACATTAAGTTCGGCCCGGCCGAACTTTTAATACACTCCATCTTAGGGTAAAGGAAACATTAGAACCCATTGTGACTCACAAATACCAATTTTTAGAAAAATCAGCGAAGAAATGTGTCAAAAATTATCAAAATACCTAATATCTGGAGGTACCGTTATATGGGAGCTATACCAAAGCGTGGTCCTATACATACAATGTTTCGCCACCGCAGCCAAAATCCATTATGACCAACAAATACCAAATTTTAGACAAATCCGTGAAGAAGTGTGACTAAAACCATCAAAATACCGAATTTTGGGAGGTACCGGCCCGGCCGAACTTTTAATACACTCCATCTTAGGGTAAAGGAAACATTAGAACCCATTGTGACCCACAAATACCAATTTTTAGAAAAATCCGTATAGAAATGTGTCAAAAATTATCAAAATACCGAATATTTGGAGGTACCGTTATATGGGAGCTATACCAAATCGTGGACCTCTACAGACAGGCGGACATCGTTAAATCGACTTAGAATTTTATGTTGATTATGAATATATATATATATATATATATATATATATATATATATATATATATATATATATATATATATATATATTATGGGGTCTACTACGAATATTTAGGGATGTTGCAAACGGAATGACAAAGTTAATATACCCAATATACAAAGTGAACCCCTAATTTGAACTCCTCCTCCACTGGACCGATTTGTGCGCGGCAAAAGATAACTCATGTTATGTGGATGATTCTATCGATGTGTTGTAGAACTCCCCATCTAGTCGAGAAGTTGTTTTAGATAAGAACAAGTAATAAAGCTGTATGTTCGGCCGGGCCGAACTTTGAATACCCTTCACCAAATGGAATGAATTTGGAAATTTTCAAAAAAAAAAAGATCCGTTAACAATTCTCTTAAAATCTGAAAAATGCAGAATATAGAGAGTTACCGTTATATTGGGGTCCATAGGAAAACCTGGCATTTTAATACAGATTATATTGTTCAAATACGAAAGTTGAAACAATCCCGGTGAATAATGTCCCAAAAACATCAAGGTAACGAATACAGGGAGGTACCATTATATGGGGCCTATATACGCAGACCTGGACCTGCATAGGCAATTTTCTGTCAAAGGTTGTAGAGCCCATTACGAAGTGTAAATACGAAATTTGAAACCATTCCGGTGAATAATGTCGCTGAAATTAAATAAATACCGAATTAATGGGGTACCGATATAGGCGGCCTATACGAAGACGTGAACCTGCTAGACAATTTTATGTCACAGGCTGGAGTACCTATTAGGAACTTCAAATACGAAATTTGAAACAACTCCGGTGAATAATGTCGCTAAAATCATCAACATACCGAATATAGGGAGGTACAGTATATAGGGCTATACCTAAACTCAGACCAATGAGCCCATTTTTAATAGCAAAAGTCCAACAGACAAACAGACATTAAGTTAAATTTTATCAACCTACTTAAATTCGTTCCGAAGCTATAGCGATTTCCACAGACGGATCTTTCGATGTGTTACAAACGGAATAATGTCGAGATTTCATATGCAAATTTGGTTTCCCACTGGCAAAACACACAAGTGTGCAAAATCTTAGCCTTCTATCTCAATTCTTTCCAAAGATAGGATGGTACACAAAAGACATACAAATCGACTAAGAATTTTAAGCTGATGATGAATATATATGCATTTTAGGGTCTGGCATAACTATTTCGAGGAGTTACAAACGGAATGACAAGTTAATATACCCTCCATTGTATTACTATACCATTCATTTGTATTAGAAAGCTTTTCATTTCATATTTAAAAAAAAAAAAAAACAAGTTAAAAAGCAGTAAGTTCGGCCGGGCTGAACTTTTAATACCCTCCACCATTTGCAACGAATTTGGAAATTTTCAAAAAATAAAATCCTTAAAAAATTCTGTTAAAATTTTAAAAATACCGAATATAGCCGTTATTTTGGGGTCTATACGACGTGGACATACATAGGCATTGTTTGTCATAAGCCATTACCATATTCAAATTCGAAACTTGAAATAAACGGTGAATAATGTAGCTAAAATCATCAAAATACCGAATATAGGGAGGTACCGTTATATGGGGGCTATCCGAAGACCTGGACCCGCACAGACAATTTTCTGTCACAGACTGTAGTTGCCATAACGAACTACAAATACCAATTTTAAAACAATTCCGGTGAATAATGTCGCTAAAATCATCAAAATACCGAATATAGGGAGGTACCGTTATATGGGGGCTATATGAAGACGTGGACCTGCACAGACAATTTTCTGTCTTAGGGCGTAGTATCCATTTTGAACTTCAAATACCAAATTTGAAACAATTCCCGTGAATAATGTCGCTAAAATCATCAAAATACCGAATATCGGGAGGTACCGTTATATGGGGGCTATACGAAGACGTGGACCTGCACGGATAATTTTCCGTCTTAGGGTGTAGTATCCATTTTGAACTTCAAATACCAAATGACTATAAAACAATAACCGAACTAAGCGTTGCCAAAATTACTCCATATATAAAGCAGTTTCAATTTTCTGAGCCGCACATTTGCATTTCTATATATAGCTTATCCATAGATAATTATAATCTGAATGAAATGTTTCCACGATGGTTTTGCTTTCGTTTCAATTTCATTTTTCTCCACAATTCATTGCCTTATGGGAGGAGACAGGGTGAGCGATAAAATTTTCGATTTTAGTAAAGTGCCAAAAGCGTTTTGTGTTTTTCATTTGTGATTATCACCGAGTTTCTGAACACTGGTGTGTCCATATCTACGACCAACAGCTTTGGCTACCTTTGTGGCATTAGTAGCGTGATTAGTCGTCCAACAAAGGCTAATAAACGAACCACCGGCAAAGCAGCCAGCCAGCCAACAGCCAAACAAGCATAATGACAATCAAATTTCACTCCGGGCACAAATTGTTGACTTTTGTAAAAGCCAAAAAACAAACAAATACACACACACACACACGAACGCCCGTCACACACAACCATGGTCGTGGCTTAGTAGATGGCCAACAGTTTGGTGGAAAAATTAAAAATTTAAATTAAATTTAATTGACGTATCACATAACGCTGAGTGTGGAGAGCAGCCCCACATTTAGTGTCATTTACGTGAACGATATTCATCAGAACACCGTCCGCCGCACACCCCCTTACAAACACACACACACTCACGCCAGAAACAAATGTTAACTGATGTGCGATATTTAGAGCTGAGCGGTGGATTTCTTTAAATGTATTCGCTTTTAAGATGTTCTACTTTCCATTTAGCATAATGTTAATGACTGGTATTCTGCCCTGACCGACCTTTCTTTTCACCATCACTGACACTTTTAGGTAGATCGTTGCTGAAGAGTCTTGCCATGCCTCTGAAGTGTGCATATGTGTGTATGTGTGTTATTTTAATAATTTGCATTAGCACTTTCAGATGTTGACGCCCTTTTGAAAAAGCTTAGAAGAATTTCCAAATACACTCAGACAAATCATAAAATCCAATTAAAGGAACAAAGTTTTAAGAGCAATAACAAATATCAAGTCATACAATCATAACTTGCCGTCTTTACTGACCGTCTTTAAAACAACGTTAACCCCATTCGGCAATGGAGTAAATCCATACCTACGTTTAAAAAAAATGATAAAAAAATATTGTAAAGTTATTACAATTTTGGAAATAAAAATTATTTGAAGATTGGCTGATAGTAGGGGTGGTTTTAATTTCGAAAATGTGAAATACTGATCAATTTGAGTAGATACTCGGATAGGGAACATTGGCCAATGGGCAGAATTCACAGCAACTACGCCCAGCTACACATTCTCAGTGTACCTGTTATTTTCGTATGTTAATGTATGCGTCTCACAACACTCACACACTCGCAAACAATCGTCACATATAAATTTTAATGGGATTGTAGCACGTTAAGCATTAGTCACCTGCTCTTCTTGGTTCTTTTGAATTTCATTAACGTTTTCCTCGTTGTCTTTTCGATTTTAATGGGACACATAAAAAGTTTCGTTTTCGTTTCATGGCATCAGCAGCAACAACAACGACAACAACGACAACAACAACTCCAACCGCACGATATTTGGGTCAGTATAATGACAGACGATGGACGACAACGCCAGCAATAAGAGCGGCAAACACTGAAACCGAACATTTATGGAATTTTCGAAAACTTTTGGACGGATTTTCGCTTTCATTTCGTTCTTGTGACGTGTGCTGGTACGTTTTGGCTTTGCTCTTTGCGTTGGCTTCTTCTTGGATGCGTGAGTCGTGTCATAAAAACGAAACGATTGTGAAATCTGTCTGTGCTCTTAACCAAATTGTGCCAATTAAGTGGTGTCGAAGAGTTACACACATTTTAATTGTGGCGGTGGCTTTTGAAAAAACAAAGAAGAACGGCTTAAGAAACAAAGCAAAGTCATACCTTCTCACGTACTAACCGTTTGAGAGTTTGTCTTCTTTATGTACTAAACAAAAGCGACAATGCATGCGTATGTTCGTATGTATGTGCTATGCTTATGCATACCAACATGATGGATGATACCAACAAA
Organism: Musca domestica; assembly: GCF_030504385.1. Classification (NCBI taxonomy): domain Eukaryota; kingdom Metazoa; phylum Arthropoda; class Insecta; order Diptera; family Muscidae; genus Musca; species Musca domestica. Next base: position 9,882 of record NW_026712230.1, on the reverse strand, counting down.
TTTAATGGTAGCTTTCTTCCAACAAAAAAATGTAGAAATAAATTTATTCATAGATACTATCTAATTGAAATCGAAATTAGCACTTCTCATTGAGATCGCATTCGTTAATCTATTAAAGGTCAAAGAACCTTCTTAAAAATATTCCACCTAGAAATCTCCCTCCAATTATAATTTCTTCTTTATTTAATTTCAGATTCTGCGTTGATTTCATATAACTACATAACAATGAGGTAAGGAAAATTACGCATATAATCATTTTAGATCTCACAAAATTCATTGATTTCGTTATGCCCTAAATTTCCAAAGGCATTAGCAAAAGAATGGATAAATGGAAACTTTCTATAAAAAAATTGAAAAGTTTTTAAGTTTAGGAAATGTGAATATTTTATTACGTTGTTTCTCTAAGGCTTTGTTAGATTCCAACTCGAAAGAAATGCAGTTAAGGGCTTTCTAATTGTCTTCTGGTCGAATAGCGACTAGAGCCTACAGCTAAATAATGTATACGAATCTTTAATGCAATTTTTTTCTAAAAAAATACTGTAATTCGGATGCTTAATCCAGGCACAACATGAAAAAATTTTTTTACGCATTTTTATATCCTACACGCAATGGATACTATACCCTTTGACATAAAATTGTATATGGAGGTTCATATCTTCGTATACCTCACATAACGGTACCACCATTTTTCGGCATTTTGATGACATTTCCAACATTATTCAGCGGAGTTATTTTAAATTTCGCATTTAAAGGTACTACGTCTATTACAAAAAATTGCCCATGCAGGCCTTTGTCTTCGTATAGCCGATTTTCATTTGAAGGCATTTTTCGACGAAATTTTCTTAACATTTTGCAAGTTCTTTCCAAATGGGGGTGGGTATTAAAAGATCGGTCCGGCCGCACTTTACTGCTTTTTATTTGTTTATACTTTTTTATTTAAGTTACATTACAAAATGACCCACAATTCTTACTGATATACTTCGACAATATCTTCTTCTATATCTATAAAAGAGGAAAATGTTTGTTTGTTTGTTTGTAATTTATGGACTCGAAAACCGCTGAACAGTTTTTCCTGAAAATTTCCAAGTATACTAGAAAACCGCCTGAAAGTAACATAGGCTATATAAATTTTTGAAATTCCACTTGGAACTGGAGATATAGCACCAGAATCGGAGGTACCTCCCAAAATTTTAGATTTTAAATGCACATATATATTGACCGATTATAGATACAGTGTCCACATTTGGGATACGTAACGGAATTTGAAACAAATATAAATTTGGCAAATTATATTGAAATCGGTTCCGATTTAGATAAAGCTCCCATATGTATTTTCGGCCGATTTCGTTTATTTGATGCACAAACACGATATATACGTTATACTTTAACAAAACTTGGAATGAGCGAAAAATAAAAAAAATAAATTTGCCAAATTATATTGATATCGGGTCAGATTTGGATATAGCTCCCTTATACATTTTCGACCGATTTCGTTTATTTGATGTAAAAGTTAATTAATTAATTTATTTTCTGATCAAAATCCCGCCACACATTCCAAATTTAATTGGAATCGAACATAAATATCGTATTTATTTATGTTCGATTCCAATTAAATTTGGAATGTGTGGCGGGATTTTGATCAGAAAATAAATTAATTAATTAACTTTTTTTTTTTGAAATCGTTTCGGATTTGGATATAGCTCCCATATATATTTTCGGCCGATTTAACATACTTGATGCACCTAACGAGATATGTATGTCCGATTCCAATGAAATTGAAATGTGTGGCGGAATTTGGTAAAGAAATAAATGTTGCAAATTATATTGAAATCGGTTAAGATTTAAATGTTGCTCTCAAATATATTTCGGTAGATTTCACATATTTGATGCTCCAAACACGATATGTTTGTCTAATTGCAATGAAATTTAGAATAAAGGACGGAATTGAGTACATAAAATTGTCGAATTATATTGAAAGCGGTTAAGATTTGAATATAGGTTCCACATATATATATTTCGGCCGATTTCATGTATTTTATGCACCAAACAAGATATGTATGTCCGATTAAAAGAAATTTAGAATGTGTGGCAGAAGTGACGTAATTTAGTACAAAGAAAAAAATCCAAATTATGTTGAAATCGGTTGTGATTTGGATATAGCTCCTATATATATTTTCGGCCGATTTCACATATTTGATGCAGCAAACTCGATTCCAATGAAATTCAGAATAAGTGAATATCAGACTGTGTTGTGGGATAAAAATAAATTTTCCAAATTATATTGAAATTGTTTGAGGTTTGGATATGCCTCCCATATATATTTTCGGCCGATTTCGTATATTTAATCAAAAAAAAAAAAAAAAATCACCAATTTCAATGATATATGGCAGGTGTGACGTTCTTTGGTCCAAAAATAAATTTTGTCAAATTATATTGAAATCGGTTTAGTTTGGTATATGATTTTGTCCCACAACGTAAAAAAAACTACACACCAATTTAATTGAGTATATGATTATTACGGGGAAGTATGTTTCTACCTCGAATTCTCTAATTGCAACAGAAATGCCACTCAACTTCTAAAGATTGCAGTTTCCTGCAGCTTGGGATTTGCTATGAAATTAATAAATCCGAAGGACAAGCCCTTCGTATATGCGGACAAAATTTGGCATGTTCCTGATTTTCTTATGGTTCCTGTCATGTTCACGCGTTGGTAGACCGAGCTATTTGTTTATTTACACATTAAACCATTACAACAATTTTTTTTTAATTTTTGAACATATTTGACAATATGCTATTTAGGCTTACTTAAAATATTTTTCAATGTCTTTTAGAAAACTAAGAATATATATTTATATGGCTGTAAATTTGATTCCTTACAATAATATAATATATTGGAAAACCCTCGTAGGTCCATTCCGATGTAAGTTGATTTACTGAAATAATACAGTCCTGCAAAAATGTTACCTTTGGTTTTTGGTCGGTGGCATTTGCTCTATATTTACGCCGTTTATCGTACTGATACCTATTCAAAAAAATTCACAAAAATGTTGTGGTGCATTAATCTGCTATATATTATCCAAAATTTTAAGCTTTTGCCCTGTCTTAAATTCATGCGAAATTCCGTGTCGGTTGGTCGTTGATTGAGGTCTGTGCAGTGACTTCAATATCATGACAATTTTCAGATTATAGTCAATTTCAACTCCTAAATATTTTGTGAACATCTTCAAAACCAATAGGCTAATATTCTGACCCTAACCCAACCCTCTTGGGGAATTTTCTGAGGATCAAGCGATAATTGCGCCATGTATATAATACTACCAACTCATATTGTTGTAGGGTATAAACAAATATTACAAGATGTACCATTCAATATTCTACGACAAATTGAAAAAATCTCATGGGATAGAAAATATGACAAAAATATCATAAAATATTACCAAAAAAATAATAACAATTCGCAAAAATTATTGGCATCTTTTTACGCGAGTTTTCCGCCGTGAGGCCATTCTGAATTGGTGTTACTTGTCGAAATTAGTTCAGATGTTCTCGAGTTATAAGCGGTCTTATTAACATTCACTTCTTAGACATATAAATGTTGTATATATGTTGCTATATATATTAATGTTACGGACCTTTTTGTGTATTTGTAATTTCGCTTTGTGATTTCCACATTTTTATGTAAAAGTTATAGTTTATTTCCACCGCTAATTATTATTCAATATGTGCGTGCGCTTCTCCTCTTCCAAAATCCATACGCAATTTTCTCCAACATTCTGCACATTACCATGATCTACAAAAAAGTATCAGTTTTTTAAAACAAATTATATCATTTCATTGCTATTATAAACTAAAATTTTTGCTTATTAGTGTGGTTTATGGTGTGATCAATAAGCCCCGTTACTTTTTTTTTGCATTCTATCGCTATTCTCTTTGAAATTTGCATTTGAGTGTAGTAATGTGTAAAATAAACTGGACACAAATTTAGCACATATAAGTATAATTAAATTTTTTTGAGGTATTATTTAATCAAAGGAAGACAAACTTTCTTAATAAACATTTTTTAGATATGGGTAAAAAAAGTGGTGTGCAGAGGAAGAAAGAAAGATTATTCGATGAAAATTATTCAATGAACTCGAGAGGAACAAGTATAAGTGAGATTGCTAATACATTGAAATGCTCCAGGAAGATGGTTTATAATGCACAGACATATTCAGAAGTATAAAACATTTAAAAATGTTACACAGGCTCCTCGGCCCAGAAAAACTTCACGTAAAGAGGACTCTATAATATGCCGAGCATCATCGAGCTAGATTCAGGAAAATATGGTATCAACGTGTACAGCAGAAAGATAAAAAGAAGACTTAATGAAAAAAAATACGTAGATGCATTTCTCAGCATAAGCCACATGTTTCAAAAAGAACATACAAGCTCTGTTGTCCTTTGCTCGAGAGCATTTGGAAAGCTGTTAATTTTTTGGAAAAATGTACTTTAAAGTGATGAATCTAAATTTTGTAAATTCGGATCGGATGGTAAGAGGTATGTATGGCGTCCTCCGAACATGCAACAAAATCCAAAGTACACCAGTAAAAGAATAAAGCACGGTGGGGGTAATATGATGGTGTGGGCAGCATTTTCTGAGTATGGTGTTGATCCTATAAAAAAGATTGATACTCGTATGGATCAGTATGTATACCAGAATATATTTCTAATTACAATGATACCTTATGCAGAGGACAACATGCCACTTAGGTGGATGTCGACGTGTTAAAATGGCCAGCCCAATCTCCGGATCTCAATCCTATAGAGAACCTTTAGAATGATGTGGAGCAGCATGTAGTGAGAGGAAAACCTAAAACTTGGCCGATTTATGGAAAGAAGTAGAAAAAGCTTGAAATGGTATTTCAGTGGATCACTGTATGGCCCTTGTAGAGAGTATGCCAAGGAGACTAGCAGCTGTGATAAAAAATTAAGGATATCCAACTAAGTAAGCACTTCTAGAGAGTATGCAAGGAGACTAGCAGCTGTGATCAAAAATTAAGGATATCCAACTAAGTGCAAAGTTTTTAGTGAAATAAGTTTTTTTTTTTTTTTTTTTTTTTTTTGTTTGTAACTTTTTAATATGAATAAACTTTTTTTGTGCGAAAATACTGTCCAGTGTTTTTTTTTTTTTTGAGGTTATTCTATTCTGGATAGAAAAGCGCAAAATATATATAAAGGAATAATGCTGGACATGATGGGACGTGATCTTAGAAGAACAAGTAACATGCATGCAGAAGATATCATAAAAAAATAAGAAATATAGGAAATATTTGCGTTTAAAAACAACAAGTATCTAGTGTGCTAACCTCATGGCCACCACTGTATATATTGTAGTACCGAATTTTGTAGTGGCGAAACTGAAAAGATGATATCGAAATAATTTAACGCAATCACACCGAAGTCAAAGAATAATTACTATTTTAAAATCGCAAAGAATAACGAAAAGAGAGGCTATTTCATTGCAAAACATTCTAAAATCTAGGCTATTTTGGGAGTAGAGAACCATCTTACAGAAAATTTTCATCATATGTACATATTTTGGTATAGTCCCCATATAACAATACCTCCCAGGTCCACCGATATTGATGTCTACCGATTAGGGGACAAACGGACATACAAAAACATAGGCGTAATGTGGACTCCATCGCACAATTTAAGGCGTTATGGTAATGTGTGTAAAAGAGTAATTAACTTTTACTATTCTCAAGTCATAATGTCCTTAAGCATGAGGCGGACAAAACTAAATGGCACTAATCAAATCCCACGATTTTCTAAGCAATGCAAATTCCAAATTACAGCTTATTTGAATGGAAAGTATAGGTTTATAACACTCAAACTAAAGCCTATGGCTGACAAAAAAAAGATCGGAGTTTTAAAACACTTCGACCGGTATGTAAACAAGTATGGAAATAGTTGCCATGGGTATTTAGTTCTATTTAGTCATGTCATTATTTATAATAAAATTACACCACTTATATGAGACAGATTTGTGAATTATTATGTTTAAAAACATAAGCATAACAGACCAAAAACCCGGACCGGCAACGCATTCTGATATAAATATAACAATGGCCAGATTTGAATTATATCGACTACATCCTTCACTTTAAAAATCCTTCCATCACCTTCATTCCTTGCATACGAGAAGAAGTTGGCTGATCTTATATTCTCGGATATTTATTAGGATGGATTGGAAGAAAATCAAACACTAATTTCACATTTAAAAAAATTAATTTTTATTCCAATTTTGGCCTTTTAATGGAGAAAATATATGGGTTGATATTGTAAATTTTCGGCACAAGAATATTTGCTTAATAGAAATATTTCGAAGTGTTAAGCTTGGATAGTGTAATTTTATGTGTGAAGTTAAAATGTTGTTGATACAACTTAAGAGTTCTTAGTTGAAAACGTACTGGTAGCTGTGCAAAGTCTTTCTTGCCTTCCAAAAAATTATTAAAATAATGATTGTGATTCTCATTTACTTGAAAATGCTTGTCACTTAAAGAGCTTGCTTTCCACTAAGACATCATACCAGTTTCATCTTGAAAACATTGCAAAAAATATGGAGTCGAACTTGGAATTTTCAGAATTCTTTCAGACAAATTACAGAAATTGAATTATTAAGGTTTAATTCTCGAATTTATATAAAAGAATTCAAATTTTCAGAGATAAATATAAAATATATAATTCATAGCTAATTACCCAAACCTCTAAACTATCGGTGGAATCCAGTCGCGAGATTTTCCAATCAATTTTTAAATGATTTTTAAGCGGTCATTTCATTGTCTCTTAAGGTGGATGGGAAATATTCAATATATCACAAATTCTGCAATTTGTAAGAAATCTTTATAACTTCAATACATTTCATAGTTGCATAAAAATGCCAAAAACGCCACATTTGGGACACTATAGACTCTGCAACAATGGAGCTTTTAGGCGCGCATTCATTATGCGTACAATATTTGTACTTGGGTACAATGATTTGTTTGCCCATGATATGACAATGACACCAAAGAAACCAATTACTGGCCCAACACTGCCAGAGACGAAATCGCCGCTACCAACTCTGACTAACTGAATAAACTCATTTTAATTGATTTATTTGCTTTTATTAATCAAAGCAATTGAAATACACTGGCACTGGCGAATTGAAAAGAGAAAAAGACTGAATTGAAATTAATTATTTCATTATTGGCAGCAGCTACCAAACAAAGTGTCGTCTCTGTCAAAAGGCCGGTAAATGGTTGATATTTGTCTTTTATTCCAATGCGATGACAGTTTTCACTACACACGTAAGTATATTCATGATCTTTTTTTCGATTGTTTCTTCTTTTTTTTTTTTTTTTTTGTTTTGCTATTCGTCGTGCTTTTTGTGTGTTGGTCTTTCCTGAAAATTTCTATAAATTCGTACCATTGAAATTCCTTTCACGTAAAATTTAATAAAAAATTCCATAAACCTTCAATTCACATAGAGCTGTTGTAGACGGTGCACGTTATATACATACGAATCAATATCTATGTACAAAGGTATGTGCGGACGTGATGTATTGGTATGTTGGTGTGTGGCTTACGACTTCTGCTGTCACACGTGTGTTATCCATAGGTACGCATGCACGTAGAGTTTGTTCAATTAATTTTAATGGATTCAATTTACAAAGTCCATGTAAAAATGTATGGCGGCATTTTAATTTCCAGGGAAATGCGCAATTATGAAGGGCCTTGAATTTTCGTACATATGTACATGTATTGTAATTTTTCATCTTCGATTAAAAATGCACATTCCCATGATTTATATGGTTATCAGGAAAAAAAATGTAATTACCATATGTCGTAAAAGATACACTTAAGAATTGTACAAAAACGAGGAAAATTGGATTCCACCAAACTGCTTCTCTAAATCAAACGAACTTCCATTTCGTTCATGGTCATGAACATCAGTTAGCCTGCTTTACGGTTATCAGGATGGTTGGCAATGGACTTTCTCGTCGAGCTCATCGAGTAACTCAACGAAATTTGGATTAAAGTATTGATAGCTTGAAGTTTTTTTTAATATAATACGCACAGTATGGCTTCGAAGAGATTAAAATCGAATATTCCGAACTTTAATTCCACATATGATCTTTTGAAAAAAATTAAAATTTTATATATTTAGGTATTGTTCCAGAATAGAATGAGATCCGTCATTTGTGCAAAATCCATTCAGGTTGGGAGGATTTACTCAGTTGGTGCACAATAAACGAGAAATCCGACGAAGATATGGGAGCTATAAACGATTTTAAAGGTGTGCGGAAAAGAAATAAGACTCATTCTAATGTTAGATAAAATATTATTTCACATTTCTTCCAAATGTTGATCCTTGTGGGGAGGTACTATCATGAAATTGCAATTGAAAATCATGAATGATGAAAAAAACTGCGATGTTGAAGTTTGTATCTAATTGGAATGTTCATGTCGTGTTCTCACCAGCCAGACAGACAGATAGATATGGATTGATCGACTGACACGAATTTCGTCCTAACAAATATAGAGTCTTAAACCTGACATTACAACGCTCGCATCAATCGATATTAATATAAGCTAAAAAGTATCTACCCTGAAAATCTTTGTTTTTCTTGTAATTTGAAAGACTATTGTTCCAAGGTGATGACAATCATCCCGTAATAATTGTACCCTCTGTCATGTGATTGCAGAGGGTATATATCATTTAATACGGCCAAAACATGTCTCATCGAAATAATGATGCTAGACCCTAGGTCTCTTTGGATTAAATCCATTTCAGAACATTTAGAGTCTATCTAGAGGTGTCCCGACCGTCTGTATGGCTGGTGCGCGATACTCTCGAAGGGAGCTTCCGATTTGATCAAAACTTGGTACATCGTATATTATTGTCAACTTAGATGGGCAATATCGGTCCACTCCTTCTGGTACCTTCCCCACAAAGGACAACATTTTAATAGAAATATTTTACAGAACAGTGTTGCTTGTTGTTCGGGATACCATAGTATTATGTTGTTGCAAAATGGTCAGGCTTATCCCATTGTTGTTGTTTGATAAAACAACATTTTTTTATCAGTGGAGGACCGAAGGTAATGTTTACCAGGGTGTAGTTTAGTTTTCGGAAAAAGCCACCAATCCTCATCAGTTCCTTGTTTTTGTCTGGGATATTCTCCCAGGGAGTTATTTTAAAAATAAACTCCTATGACAAAAAAACTTTTTTATCACAAGTGACGAGGTCGTAAGCTCAATAGAAGGCACAAAGAATAGTATAACTTAAATTCTTTTGGAAAGCTTCTAAATCTTACAACCGCATCTTATAAACATTTTCTATTTTACATCTATTATTTTACCTAAAAGAACAAGAAAAGATCATCCGATTCTGTTTGCAAAGCCTTTTAATTGCATTAGTGCTAGGTCATATTAGAAATATAACATATCGCCCATGCATTAATTATATTCAATTTCTTAGAAATTACACACAAGATCTGGTTTGGAGATGGCCAAGTACCTCCCCCACAAAGTGGTTCAACTTTTGAATACCACGAAGCTCATAAAACGTGAAAAGAACATCCGATTATTTTAATGGTCACATCCCAATTTTTTTTATCAATAAATATATGGTGTGAATGTGATATATATCGGACCACTCTTTTTGTGATGGGTCAAAATTTTAAAATACAAACACAGCATGGCATAAAAGCATTTTTTAAATAACTTCTGGGGAGAATATCCAGGCAAAAAAAAGGGAACGTGAAGATTGGTGGCTCTTTCCCGAAACCTAGATATTCCCGCCTTGACTCCCTGGTAAATATTACCATCGTTCCTCCACTAATAAACAAATGTTGT
>NW_026712229.1:1211126-1314418 GCF_030504385.1 Musca domestica | reverse complement strand
CCCATATATCAGTACCTCCCATATTCGGTATTGTGACGAGTTTAGGTACAATACCCACCGAAATTGTTTTAAGAATCGTATTGACGTTAGTAATGGATGCTATAGCCTGCGACAGAAAATTGTCTATGCTGGGCCAGGTCTTCGCACAGCTCCAGATTAAAACGGTACCCTTCCATATACGATATTTTGATGATTTTAGCTACATTATCACCGTTTATTTCAAGTTTAGAATTTGAATATGGTAATGGCTAATGGCAAACAATGCCTATGTAGGTCCACGTCTTATAGACCCCAATATATTCGGCTATATTCGGTATTTTTAAAATTTTAACAGAATGTTTTAAGGATTTTATTTTTTGAAAATTTCCAAATACGTTCCAAATGGTGGAGGGTATTCAAAGTTCGGCCCGGCCGAACTTGCTGCTTTTTAACTTGTTTTTTTTTTTTTTTGGAAATTGCCAAATTTGTACCAAATGGTGGAGGGTATTAAAAGTTCGGCCCGGCCGAACTTACAGCTTTTTTACTTGTCTTTCTCTAGTTTTGGATAATTTGTAATCTAAACGTTAACATAATATTATGTTATTATTCCCCATAATAATAATACATTATGGGAAAATTCGCAAATTAATTACATGTAAGTGAGACAGAACACTAACGACAACAATAACAACAATTAGAGAAACGTGATACTTGAATATCCCGTTACTGTTAACACGGAACCGAACATAGTTCCGCATCTGTTCTTTGGACCGTTTTGAAGAAAGTAAACACAAAATGCACTGCAGGTGTTGTTTCGTAATCTATTCAAAAGTATGAATGTATGTGTGTGTATATTTGTATTTGATCACATATTCCATAACCAGCTATCGTTGATTCTAAGGTGTGTGCCTGGAAACACACAAATCAAATGACCTTGACCATGACTATGAATATGTGTTTTTATGTTTCTTTTTTTTTTGTTCAATTCAACCAACATACAAAACTAAGCGAACAACCTGAGTAGATTTTTTTTGTCTTTTTCCAAGGTCCCCCCATTTTTTTCAACTGTCTGTACGCCAGCCAGTCTGTCTGTCTGTCTATTCTAAACAGTGGCCACACATTTTACGCATAACTGTCTTTTAGGCCCATTTGTTGTGGTTGCAGTTAGAGTGGCGCATGCGCATGTCTTAAAACTGGTTCTGTTCTTTGCGACTCCAAATCAGCCAGCCAGCATTGCGTGTGCCAGAGTTTTTTTTTTTTTTTCAATTGATTATTCGGATTTTTTATTCAAATTGTCGTTTTGCTGACTTTTTTTTTTTGTTAAATGTAAATGTTAAATTTATTGGCTGACTGCTTGCATGCTGCCGCCTGCCAATCTTTAAAATTTACACCTTAGGCCGTACACGTTTTATCCGATGTCTGTCGGCCAGTCTGTCTCTCTATATGGCATGCATGTCAATTTTTGGTTTGGTTTAAGAGAAAAAAAAAATAAATATCAAAATTGATATGTTAGCGAATGAAATTTTCTTTGTTTTCAAAGCCTAGATGGAAAGAGGATTAAGATTTTGGAGACAGGACATTCTATGTATTAATCTCAAATAGGTAGGAAGGAAATTAATTAAGATTTTTTCAGCAAACCAAGTACGTTTACCAGTAAAAAATGAGTGACTGATTTATCAACGACAAGGCAAAACGGGTGAAGCTACAATCTTGCCATGGTAGAAGAATACAGGTAGCCGCATCGACACAGCTGCTGGGATAATGTGCTGTCAAACCGATTTCGGAATTGAAAATATTGAATGAAAATTATTGAAATTTGTAAAAATTGTTGACAAATACGGGTGAGATGAAAAAACTGCAAACAATTTCAGACTGATGCCATTTCTAAGCCACTCGTCCGACAGATGTTAAAATTATTCCAGTGACAGCTTAGTATATTGTTTACAGACGTACAAAATCAATTTGGTGAGAATTTTCCAGAAAAAAGTTATTCGTGATGGAATTCAAGCGTGACAGTGTGATTTCTTTATATTTGGCTGGAAACTCACAGGTGGCTATCGTTAGAGCACTTCAGCATTTAAATGTTAATAAATCTTTTGTTCTCGTACCATCGCCCATTACCGTGACACTGGTAGCGTAGCCCGACGTCAAGGAAGTGGACGGAAGAAAACAGCAACACCGGCAGAAATGGTTCGAAAAGTAAGAAGCGACTTGATCGAAACCCGCGTCACAGTGTCCGAAAAATGACTCATGGGCTCGGAAATATTGAAAAATGAGCTCGGGGTAAAACCATTGAAATTCCAACAAGTGCAAGAACTTACACCGCAACAGAAAGAAAATTGACTCAAAAGTGCTAAATAGTTGCTTCGCTTGGCCGAAAGTGGCGAACTGCCGAATTTGGTTTTTTCCGATAAGAAAACATTCGTTGTCCAGCAGTTTATAAACAAACAAAATGATCGTGTTTATTTGCCAAAGAGGTCAGCTGAAAATGTGCACCTTCGGTTGGCCACCAACGTCGGCCATGGTGATGGTGTGGGTCGATGGTCGCTCTCCGCTCCTATTAATCGACCGTGGCATCAAAATAAATACCGAATATTATCGCAAAAATATTCTGGAGTGTGTATTAAAACCTTAGGCACGCAAACATTTTGGCCACAGACCTTGGACATTTTAACAGGACTCAGCACCATCGCAGTCAGCATGCGCCATCCAACAATGATAACAAAATGAGGTTCCTCGCTTCATTTCCAGCGCACAATGGCTACCAAAATCTCCGGTACCAACCCGCGTCGATCACTTCAAGCAAGCGCTTCGCCGGGAATGGGCCAAAATACCGCAGTAAAACATTCAGGCAGAGTGTGACGGTTTCATTGGCCGTTTGAAGGTCATAATTCGTGCCAAAAGTGACCAATTCGAACAAATCTAAACTTATTCTAAAATTTGATGCAATTTCCGACATTTTTGGCTTTTATCCAATAAAATTAAAAAAAAAAAATTAAAAATTATGGCGTTTGACTTTGTTGCAGTTTTTTTATACCCTACGACACTATGTGTTGGGGGTATTATAAGTTTGATTGGGCCAAAAATTATGTAACACCTCGAAATATTGGTTTCCCACATAGGAAAGTATATATGGGTCTTCCTATCTCGCCGAGCTGAGTCGATCTAGCTATGTATGTCCGTCCGTCCGTCTGTCCATGTTAATTTGTAATCAAGCTACAGTTATGAACCGATCCTCACGAAATTGAAAATGGAGGTGGGGTTAGGGTCACAATAGAACCCTATTGTTTTTGGAGGTGATCGCACAATATTTAGGGGTTGAAATGGACCAAAAAAAAGAAAATTTTCTGATTTTGCAGTTGCTCTATAGGTCACAATTATGAACCAATCGACGCGAAAATTTACATGGAGTTAGAGTTTGGGACTGGGCAGAAACCTACCTATCGACCATTGGACAATAATTAGCGGGTAAAATAGACTCTAACTTTTATGTTAGAAAATAGGAAAATTTCCACTAAAACGCGAATATTTTTAATCCCAGCCAAATCACAAATACATTAAAAGACCACTTCTGACCATTACAGTGATGCTAATAGCCAAGAAATCGGATATATAGCAAAATAGGTGAAATATACATGTAAAAGAATTGATCGTATTTATTCTGCTTATAAATCAAGAACCGCTGGTCTGGTTTTCACACTTTCCATCAATTTGGAATGGTATCTTGCCAGAAAAGGATAAAATCTAAGAAAATCGCGGGATAATGTACCAATAAAAAAGTTATACCTTTTGTTTCATTTGCGATTTTTTCAATTTGACTTACAATTTTGAATTTTAAATTTTCTAAATTGTGTTTTGAAAACTTTGACTGCATTCTTCAACCGATCGCACTGATATTTGCTGTTGAAAGTGGAATTCGTTAAAATCCAGATAACGTTATTCTCTCTGGAATTGACAGTTGAAAACAATTCGTTAGATCAAATCGACTTGGTTGGAAATGAATTCTGACAAAGAACCTTTAAATTCTTAAAAGAATGTCGTTTTTTCTAGCACTATCCATCATAGATTCACCACTTTCCACTCAATACGTCAATGACGTTATGTTAACAAGTTAATTATGTAGATTGAATACAATTGTATTCCTTGAACTCTCTCCTCTCTCTCCTCTCTCTCTCTCTCTCTCTCTCTCTCTCTCTCTCTCGAACGTTTTATATTTCCTAGAAAAATAAATCGTCTTATTTTAATCCGCTTAACATATCTTTAAAACAATTACTTGCCATAATGCAAATGCTTTGTCCACTCGGGCATTTTCATTATCTGTTAGAAGTTTCATGCCAAGCTTAAATCCAAATTCCATTCAATATGTTCAGCTTTGTCTATGTAAATCTAGAATCTGAAAAGATTTAAAATTAAAGAAAAATAATCCTCTCTAAGTTTAAATATTTAGACATTAAGACACGCTCGTCAAATGTGTAATAATTACCGCAATATTTCCTAGAACCGGCCACTGGAACGCACGTGTGTGTGCGTGTTAATAACAATGTACATAACAGTCGTCTGTTACTTTATAACAGAATTGTGACATCTTTGCTGTAAAGTTATTATTTTCTATGTTGGCAATACTGTGTACTCCATTCACTCGTATTGCCAACATGAAAATGGCATGAAAAGCCTTGTTAAGGGTCTGTTACGAATAAATTCAATTTAAAATAATGTGCTTAAAGCACAAGTGTTTTAGTTATTTTAAGGTGGCATTTACATTTGAATGTTTCATGGTTTTAATGTCTCCATTATGTTTTGTCTATTTAAAAATTTCATATTTTTCACGTCGAATGAGTCACGGCGGAGGTTTTTTCACATAATAAAAAATGTGTTCATATAAAGCGATTGTCAATTCCTTTATTTATAAAGTATGGAATTGTTTATTTATGCCAAAGAAAATTAATTTGAAAAAGGGCCAATACTGATCATTAGATTAGAACAACCATGACAGAAGAATACAGGTAGTCGCATTGACACAGCTGCTGGGACAATGAACTGTCAAACCGATTTTGGAATTGAAAATGTTGAATGAAAAATTATTCAGATTTGTAAAAGTTGTTAAAAATGCATCTCATAACAACCTTTGATTGGCGTCGTATAAGACAGCATATAAAAATCTACTTATTTTTGAAGAAAAATTAAAACATTTTTGACATATCAATGTTCCCAGTCGTTACTGCATCTACCTGTATTCTTCTACCATGAAAACAACTGATTAAGTCGGTTGTCGGTTTAAGACATCTATCTGCTTTTAAAAATGTAAGGCATTGTCAGACGGATTGGGTTTTACATATGTGATGTCACTTTTCTTATCCATGTGTACTTCCGTATGTATGTCAAAATTGTTATTTAAAACTCATAATTTTTGCTATCACACACTCACATATACAGGGTGACATAAAAAAACAGCAACAAAGTCAAACGCCACAACTTTTAAGTTTTTTTCCTTGTACTGAATGAAAGCACAAAATATCGGAAATAGCATCAAATTTTAGAATAAGTTTAGATTTATTCGAATTGGTCAACTTTGGCACGAATTATGGCCTTTACACGGCCAATGAAACCGTCAAACGCTGCCCGAATGTTGTTCTGCGGTATTTTGGCCCATTCCCGGCGAAGTTGAGGTGATCAACCCTTTGGTATTTTTTAGTGTCAACCTTGCTTTCCAAAATACTCCAGACACAATAGTCCAACGGATTGGTACCCTTAGATTTTGATGGCAATTGTGTGCTTGGGTGGCGCGTGCTGAGTGCGATGGTGCTGAGTCCTCTTGGAATGTCCAAGGTCTGCGGCCAAAATGTTTGCGTGCCCAAGGCTTTAATACACCCTCCGGAATTTTTTCGGTCGATTAATACGAGCGGAGAGCGACAATCGGCGGTTATGGCGGACCACACCATAACCATGGCCGGCGCTTAAGTTCTGGTGGTACATAGGTACACATTTTCAGCTGACCTCGTTGGCAAGTAAACACCATCATTTTGTTTGTTAACGAACTGCTGGACAAATTCGGCAGTTCACCACTTTTGGACAAACGAAGCCACTCTTTAGCTCTTTTAAGTCTATTTTCTTTCTGTAGCTGTGTAAGTTCTTGCGCTGTTTGGAATTTCAATGGCTTTATCCCGACCTCATTTTTTAATATTTACCGAATGGAATATTGCGATATGTTCAGCTTTCGAGCCATTTTCGGCCACTGCGACGCGGGTTTCGATCAAGTCGCTTCTTTACTTTTCGAACCATTTGAACATCTGCTAATGTTGCTGTTTTCTTAAGTCCACTTCCTTGACGCTGACGGGCTACGCTACCAGTATCATGGTAACGAGCGATGGTACGAGACACAAACTACTTATTCACATTTAAATGCTGGAGTGCTCCAACGATAGCCACTTGGTGTTTTCCAGCCAAATATAAAGAAATCACACAATCAAGCTTGAATTCCATCACGAATAACTTTTTTTCTGGAAAATTTTCACTAAAATGCTTTTGTACGCTTGTAAGCAATATAATGAGCTGTCACTGGTATAATTTTAACATCTGTCGGATGAGTGTCTCACAAATGACAGCAGTCTGAAGTTGGTTGCAGTTTTTTCATCTCATCCTGTATATGCAGGGATGGGATATTTTTATTGTTTGAAATAAGGCAACTTTAATTTAATTGTACCATGGGTTAAAGATTACATGTAGATGAATCGGCGGGAATATTATTATGCATGGTACAATAAAAAGGAAAGGTAGAGCTTCCAGCTGATTACAATTTTTGCTAAGTGTGCCCGACTTCTGCCAATTTTGTGTATGTATTTGTTGTTTTGAAGAATAAAAACAAAATATTTTCAAAATCAATGATTGGAAGAAACTTAAATTGCGGGGCACGCATTAATAAGATTAAATTACTTTACCATGGAATTGAAAGATTGAACACTCAGGATCATATTTTTGAGAAAATAATCAGACATCATTTATCTTTCGTGCTATTTGATTCATTTTAGGAATGAACATAAAAAATATCAAATAAATGAAAACAACTTGTTGCCTATAATTTTAATAATTCTGGCCGGAAGCGGGCATACCCTCTGTGCTGTATTTTTGTAGTTTTACGAAGCTGTTCTACCTCCTTATTGTACCATGTTATTATGTCAAAATAATTTAAAATTACTTATAAAAATATTTTCTTATGTGACGCCGTTGAGTGCTTCTTAATATATATTTTTTCAGCAAATTTAAACAATTTTTCATTCGAAATTTTCTTTTTTCACAAATGATAAATATATTCGTGTTTACTCTTTACTACATTTGTAACTTTACTAGTTTTAAAGCAAAAAACAAAAAAATATCACGGTGTAAAAACCAATTTTAATCTATTTAAATGTATGAGTACACATTTCGACGCCTCCCATGCAATGTCCTGAACGCCGACACCAAAGACATCCGCGTGCCGTAGCCGTTTAGCAAAAATAATGTCAGCTGCCAATGAAATTGGTTGGCCTCGTAGTCTGACTGATGTCGGGAACGCTTTTAGATCTGTTCGTCATTTGGTCAAGAAAAAAAGTGAGAAATTTTTCAAAGGTGTATGAAAATCAATAGGAATATTGATTTAATTATACCAAAAAACAAGAAAACACGAGCAAAATACTATTACAAATTGATAGCCTACGACATTGCCAGATGATGAGAAATTAAATTAAAGAGAAATACTTGAATGAAGTGAATTTATTCTCTAATGAAATAAAGTTGGCTTTAAAACACTCAAAAATTTCTTCGTGGAGAAAAACAAACAAATTTTTTGGCAATAAAAAGCAACAACATTTAAAGAAAATTAAATTGCTTGAAAATATGGCACAAAAGTGAAATTTTGCAAAAAAAGCCACAAAACATCATAAAATCAATTAAGTGAACTAAAACCAAAAAGAAAAAAGGTTTTTTTGTTGTACTCTTTTTTCTTTTGGCTGGCTGGCTGTCTGTTATGGTGGAGAAGAGCTTAACATTAGTTGAGTGACGTTGTCCGGGTTCGTGTGTGTGTGTGTTTTGGCTGAATGTTGATTCGTTCGTTCGTTTTGTCGCTGTACTGTTGTGATGTGCTTTATTTTGTGTGTCAAAGCGGAGTGAAGAGTGTGAATATCCAAGATTCCAAAATAAAACAAACATTATCACCTTGAAATCGCATTACATTATAGTTTATTTGATTCATAGCGGCTGTGAAAAAGGTAGAGCGTTGTTTGTCTGTTCAAAGAGTCATAGTCACCAGTCATTTTCCTGCCCCCCTCAACGTTTACATTCATTAATTGATCGTGTACAAGGAAGAAAAGGGGAAAAAATTGCAGGTGCCGCTGTTGTCACCCATACCGACCTGCTATTTTCTAATTGGAAAAGTGATTAATATATTTATCGCTTTGTTATCATATCTTCACATTTATAAACCTTCATTGCTATCGCTATCTACCAGCTTTTTGGTGAACATTGCAAAACAGTTTAGTTGTGGACATTTGTGGTGACTCAACAGCTGCTTTTGAGTCAATCTGTCGTACATACAAACATCGCCCGTCGTCGACGCTGCTGTTGCTGTAACACGAACTGCTGTTGCCCTGACATTTTTGTTGTTGTCCATAGTGTGAAATGTAGAAAAACAACAACAACCATAATAACACATCAAGTACAACCGAATCATCATCAACATCATTTAAATTCAGGCCTCCAGTTTCAAAACAAAACAAGAACAACAATAATATTCCAAGTAGTCAGAGTGTCATTTGGCTTTGCTACTTTACATTTGTCTAAGCTCAGCTACAACAACAGCTGTTTTTGTTTGTGGCTGCTGCTGCCGTTTTTTAACATTCTTCTCCATTCGCTCGTCAACCCTGCAAAAAATCATCTAGCTTCACCCATATCATTGTTTTTGTTGTTGTCGGTGTTGTTGTCATTGCGGCTACTTTTACAATTCATTCATTCACAAAAAAGAAAGAAGCAGCAGCAACCAAACCCTAAACGTACTGCTCTCATTCGCTGTTTGCCTGCATAAACATTGGTGAGAGAGAGTGCATTGATTGGATCCTACTCTTCGTCTCTCCGCATGAAACATCAAAACGGCATTGATTACCTACCTCTCACTCTCATCGACAATTTGCATGGAAATGTCAAATGCAATCAGCATCATCTTCATCATCATGTATTGGCGTAGAAAAGAGAGTTGCTCTACATTTTGCAACTGATGGGTGGCATGAGGAAACAACAAAGCCCCCCAAAAAATTAAAAGCATAAGAAATACTGACCATAATCCATTACAATAGGAAGGGACCCTGGCATCTAATTAGTACCAAAAACATCATATTCATAAGCATCACATTTATGGAACTGCCAATTTATAATTTGGAAACGTGTGAAAGCCGCCAGAAAACGAATTTAATTTAATAACGAAATTCGCCTTCCGCCTGTTTCTTTTTTTAATTCTCTTCAAAACTAAAAAAAGGTCAATTTATATCGCGAAAAACCCCCTCACGAATTCGTCGTACTACCTTCCTATGTGATAAGTGTTGAAGTGAATTTTTTTTTATCACCCAAAATAAATATATTACTTTACCAAGGTTCGTCCGGTGTGTCTGTGTGTGTGCGCGCGCCTAATTCTAGTTTAATTTAATAATATCAACAACACCAACAACAAGAAAAACAAACAAAAGCTCAAATGAGCAGAAATATGCGACAACAGGATGGGGGTCATGGCGCGCCAGTCATGCGACGCAAAGCCAATGCTCCAAGTTCTCTGCTGACCCAAGAGGAAAATGAAGCTGTCTTTCGTATGGTCGGTGAAAAATGTCAGGTAAGTTGAATGTTATTTTTAATTTAAAACATTTTTAGAATTTCAAATATTTATTTTTAATATTTCAAGGTAAAGTCACTGAAATATAAACAGGGAATAAAGATGCTTCCTTATATTATTTAGACTATGCCGTATGGGTAGATAGGAAAGAGGAACTCAGTGTAATGCACAGTATACCAAGACATTTCTAACTGGATTTTACCCATGAGTTCATTAAACTTTAATACAGCATTTGTATATACTTCAAACTTGTGGCAGCTACTATTTTATCCCCATGAGAGTTATAAACTTAGCAATTTCTGAACTTTTTGGAGAAACTTGTTTGATATTCAGTGCACATATGAAATATATATATCACACATTTTGTGAATATTGTAAAAATGTAAAGAGTAGAGGAAAGAGTTGTTAAGTTTTATGGCAGGATTAATTTACCCAGAGTAAGGAATTTGAAAATATAAATTTTCAATGAATTTTGTTAAGGATTTTAAAAATTAGAACAGCATTTGAATGAAAGTACAAATATTATAAGGAATGTTGAGATTTGAAATGACATAACGCAACCATGACCCATTCTTAACAATGTCGCAAGGATATCCGGAGGTAGTTAAGGTCAAATTACCGTAGATTTTCTGGTTGACATTTACTCCACTCGAAACATTTCGGTCAAATTGGAATCGTCTTGAAAAAGTTAAAATGGCGAAAGAGAGAGATATGAGACATTTATTAAAAAAATTAATAGAAGCTCTTTTAGAAAGTAACAAAAGGGTCAAGTGTATTAGAGTATTGGAGGATAACACCGTGCAACACTGAAAATGCAAACAACCCCCAGTAGAGAAGTACAAATTCCAGCTCCAATACCCCTAGCTGGGTTCCGACATAAGTCGGATCTTTATGGTCTCAACTGAACCTGTCTTTCACTTTTTTTGTCTTTTGCAATATTGTAACCTTAATGCAGAAGAACTTATATTGAAGTTTCTATAGGCTCCACTACCATTGCAAGGAAGAAAGCTTTATAAAATTTGGCATTTTGTTTGTAACACCTCTAAATCAACGTAAAACTAAGCTTCATCCCAGATTATTTAAAGCAGAGCATTGACAATTGGCATAATCGCTTGCTTTACTTGTTTGATAATTGGTATTAAAAATGGGCAACCACTGTAGCAGATAATCTTCTATATAGGTTGTCATTCTCTAATGTGTCCCATATTGGTACCTCCCGATATTCGGTATTCTAATGATACCGGTCTCATTTCTCAACGAAATTGTTTAAAATTTGGAATTTGAAGTTTTTAATGGGTTATACGTTCTGTGGTATAACATTGTCTATATAGGTTAGCGTTTTTCTGTAACTCCCATATATATCTTTACATATTCCGTATTTTGAAGGTTTAATCCACACTTTTTTAACGGTTTTGTTCAGAATTCGTCATTTGTAGTTCATAATGAGTTCTAGCTCCGATAGCAGGGTGAGATGGAAAAACTGCAACAAACTTCAGACTGCTGTCATTTTTAAGCCACACGTCCGACAGCTGTTAAAATTATTCCAGATATAGCTCATTTTATTGATTACAAGCGTACAAAAGCATTTTGGTGATAATTTTCCAGAAAAAAAAGTTATTCGTGATGGAATTCAAGCGTGATAGTGGCTGGAAAACCACTAGTGGCTATCGTTAGAACACTCCAGCATTTACATGTGAATAAATCCTTTGTGTCTCGTACCATCACTCGTTACCGTGATAATGGTAGCGTAGCCCGACGTCAAGGAAGTAGACGGGAAAAAACAGCAACATCAGCAGAAATGGTTCCAAAAGTAAAGAAGCGACTTGATCGAAACCCGCGTCGCAGTGGCCGAAAAATGGTTCGTGAGCTGAACATATCGCTATATTCCGTTCGACAAATATTGAAAAATGATCTCGGGGTAATGCCATTGAAATTCCAAAAAGTGCAAGAACTTACACCGCAACTGAAAGAAAAAAGACTCAAAGGAAAGTGGTGAACTGCCGAAATTGGTCTTCTCCGATGAGAAAACATTCGTTGTTCAGTAGTTTGTAAACAAACAAAATGATCGTGTTTGCTTGCCAAAGAGGTCAGCTGAAAATGAAGCGCCGGCCATGGTGATGGTGTGGGCCGCCATAACAGCCGATGGTCTCCGCTCGACCGTGGCATCAGAAAAAATATCGAATATTATAGCGAAAATATTCTGGAGGGTGTAATAAAGCCTTGGGCACGCAAACATTTTGGCCGCAGACCTTGGAAATTTCAACAGACTAAGCACCATCGCAATCAGCATGCGCCCAAGAATGGTTACAAAATGAGGTTCCTCGCTTCATTTCCAGCGCACAATGGCCACCAAAATCTCCGGATACCAATCCGTTGGACTATTCTGTCTGTGGAGTATTTTGGAAAGCAAGGTTAGCACTAAAAATACCAAAGTGTCGATCACCTCAAGCAAGCGCTTCGCTTCGGGAATGGGCTAAAATACCGCAGAGCAACATTCGGACAGCGTGTGACGGTTTCATTGGCCGTTTGAAGGCCATAATTCGTGCCAAAGGTGACCAATTCGAACAAATCTAAACTTATTCTAAAATTTGATGCTATTTTCGATATTTTTTGCTTTCATTCAATAAAATTTAAAAAAAAATGTAAAAATTACGGCGTTTGAATTTGTTGCAGTTTTTTTAACTCACCCTGTATGTCTACGTTTTACTATCGATTTTTTTTAATAATTGAAAATACATTTTTCAACGAAATTTTTTAAAATTTCGCATTTGGAACTCGCCAGTAGTGACGACGATCTGGTTTCAACATTCGGGGGATTGAAAAGTGTTCAATTTGCTGTAGTCCTTCCGTGGTTTAGCCCCTATTTTGTTGATTCCTAAGATATACCGTATTCCGTGTTAATTAGACTCGGATTAAAGTATTTTTTTTTTTTAAATTAGCCAAGCGGTCTTACCCTTTTAACATAATTCCCTTCCATCAGTAAAGGATATACATTTTACAAAAAATTTCCTGAATATTGCCAACACACACACAACAGCAACCTGCATCGGCGAATCTGCAACACAAATAACCCATATTTCGTAGACATAATGACGCTGTTGTTATTGAGGGGACACAACTTCGTTGCAGTTCAGTTCATCAGGAAAAAAAGTGAAATTTTCATAACACATTCAATGTGCGAAGAGTAAACAAGAATAACAACCATATTTACACATTACATACCGGATGGAACGATGTGTCCTTTTTATTCTCTACCATGTGCCAACTATAATATCTCTTTGCTAGTAGAAAAATAAACACATATCTCTAAGAACTCGGTGGGGATAACATTCGTTCCTTATGGCACGTGAATAACGGCAGACGACATAAGCCATGCCAACAAAAAAAAAGGATACTAGTCATTGCAACTTTATCAATTCATGTCACTGCAATATACTCAAGACTCCTTGGATATAGATTAGAATTCATTGCAGTATAAAGGAGGGGCAAAGCTATGGGAAAAATGTTCACAGGACGAAGACTAGGATGTAGAAAAAAAATTGCAGCATCATTTATCATCTATCAACGGCTTTCAACAGCAAAAAAGCAAGGGACAACAAGTAAAAAAATAAAGTAGCTCTACCCAGGAATATTTTCTTTTTTCGTTTAGTCTAAGGGCAACAACAACAAATACAAAACCGACACACATTAAACTAACAATTTTCGTTTAACTTGTAGTGGTAGCGAACACACTTAAAAATGATGTCAAAATATTTGACATAATTCTCAAATTACTTCACAACTATCGAATAGCCAGCTTATTGCTCGCCCGTAGTACACAACCATAATTGGCTATTAAAATTAATAAATACATGGACTACGTGTTTGTTTTGTTTGCTTTTGGTGCCTTAGATTTATTTTTTCAGATATCCTTTAAGGATGGTCAATTGAGATATTTTATAAATGGAAGAACCTTTAGAGACCTTCATTTTCAGTCATCTTTAAATAGGAGGCCACTTTGTGGTTCCATATCGATATGAGCACAGTTTGAGTTATTCTTAAGGTAGAAACTCATTTTTTATATTTTTTTAATAAAAAAAATATTTTGAGAACTTCTATAGATGGGTACAATACATAAAGAATATATTACTTTTTTAGGCAAAATGTGCCGTTTGGTGTCCTCCGGACCTCCTCGAGGTTTTCCGCATAAAATATCCGTTTGCGGATTTTAAAAATATTTGGAATATTTAAATGTGTCAATCCTTTTGCAACACCTCGAATTATTTTTCGGAGATCCCATAAAGTACATATATTCGTGATCAGGATAAAATATCAAATCGAGTAGCTATGTCCCTCCATTTATTGAAATCATGATAGAGTTTACAATATTTAAAATAAATGAATAAAATTTGGCATAGATGTTTGTACTACTGCTAATGCAAGCCACACACGATACAACTGGTTGCATATTTTTGAAGAGGCAACACCATTGTTTCGCACATCATCATCAATCCAATCAAGTGCGTGAACGGAATTTCAAAAATTAATAATAAATAAAGATTATTACGTAAATTATAGAGCACACTAAAAACCTTGACCAATATGAAAATTGTTCTGCTGCAGGAGTAAAAACCCTTACGAAATTCAAATACCGAATATTAACTCCTTCCACTAAAATCGTCAAAATATTGAATATCGGCAGATAAAGTTATTTGTATGAGGACCATACGAAAACGTGGAAACGTTCTTACACCCTCAGCCATATGGCTCGAGAGGGTATATATCACTTGATACGGTCAAAACGTGCCTAGTCGAAATAACGGTTTTAGACCCTAGGTCTCTTTGGACCAAAACCGTTTCAGGACATTTGGAGTCGATCTAGCAATGTCCGTCCGTCTGTCTGTCTGTCTGGCTGGCCGGTGCGCACGATAACTCTCGAAGGGAGTATCCGATGTGTTCTAAAATTGGTACATCGTAATGCTTTTGTCAAACTTAGATCGAGTTCGGAGATGGGCAATATCGGTCCACTCCTTATGGTACCTCCCCCACAAAAGGTCGAAATTTTCCAAAAATATTTTTTCTGCACAGAAAGAGATACGTTAATCCGATTTCGCTCCAAATTTGCAAATCCTAAAATTTGTGTCAGTGCTACGTCAGGTGGGAAAATGGAAAATATCGGTCCACTCCATCAAGTACCTCCCCCACAAAGGGTCAAAATTTTGAATGATTACAACTCTTATAATATGTGCTTTAAGAATCCGATTGTATTCAAATTTCATACATCCCAATAATTTTATTTACCAAAGGTCTGTTGTTAAGATGGAGTATATCGGTCCACTTTTTCTGGTACATTCCCCACAAAAGTTCAAAATTTAAAAAAAAAAAATATTTTCTGCACAGAAAGGGAAGCAATAATCCAATTTTGCTCCTAATATCCTCATATTTGCGTCATTTCTAGGTCAGGTGGATAAAAAATGGATATGATCGGTCCACTCCATCAGGTGCCTCTACCACAAAGGGTTAAAATTTTGAATAATTACAACTTTTATAAAATGTGATTTAAGAATTTCACATATCCCAATAATTTTATTTATCAAAGGTCAGGTGTTAAGATGGAGTATATCGGTCCACTCCCTCTGGTACCTCCCCCAAAAAAGTCAAAATTTTCAAAATATTCAAAAAAAAATATTTTCTGCACAAAAAAGGGAAGCAATAATCCAATTTTGTTCCTAATATCCTAATATTTGCATCAGTTCTAGGTCAGGTGCAAAAATGAATAATATCGGTCCACTCCATCAGGTGCCTCTACCACAAAGGGTCAAAATTTTGAATAATTATAACTTTTATGAAATATGATGTCAGAGTCTGATTGTTTTCAAATTACACACATCACAATATTTTTATTGACCCAAGGTCTGCTGTGCAGATGAGATATATAGGTCCACTCCTTCTGGTGCCTCCCCCAAAGGGTCAAACTTTTGATTATCCATGAAGCTCATAAAACGTGAAATTTACATCCGAATCCATTCAGACTTGGCACATCTCAATATTTCCATCAACATAAAGGCCCAATACTGTGAATATCCATGAAACTCAAAATAGAAACCTCAAACTCTCTTCAAATTTCACACATACAAACATTTTTGCTAAGACAGGATCTGCTGTGAAGGTGCTATATATCTGCGAACCCCTTCTGGTACCTCATCCACAAAGGGTCACAATTTTTAATATTTTTATCTGTCATAAATTGCGAAACAACTCAGCGATTCTTTACAACTTGCTATGTCGGAATATATGTCCCTCAACCAGAAACATGAGATGAATATAGAATTTATGATTTCACATAAAATTGGATACAATTGTGCGATTTTCTTATAATTTTGGTAATATTTTTCTGATGAAGCATAAAAGTGGAACACTTCCGTCGGCTGTATCTGGTATATCACGCACATTTTGCCTTTATCTAAAAGTTATCACATATCTCATATAAGGTGAAGGAAGTAGCCAATATAGTCCAAACCTGACACGTCACAATATTTATATCATATTTATTTAGGTCCGATACGATATATTTGACCATTCTTTCAAAAACACTGACAAAACCTAATAGAGGTATAATACAAGTAAGAAACATTAAGTTCGGCCGGGCCGAACTTTTAATACCCTCCACCTTAAAGGAAAGGAAACATTGGAACCCATTATGACCCACAAGTGCCAAATTTTAGACATATTCGTGGAAAAAGGTGACAAAAATCATCAAAATATCGAATATCGGGAGGTACCGTTACATGGGGACTATACCAAAACGTGGACCGATATATCTACTTTTCAATACCAACCTTCCTAGACACAATACAAATTGTTCTGCTAAATTTTGACGCTCTACGTCAAATAATATACAATTTTCGACAACGTAGCTAGAACCCATTAGGACACACAACTACCAATTTTTAGACAATCCGCGAATAAATTTTTACAAAAATCATCAAAATACCGAATATCTGGAGGTACCGTTATATGGGAGCTATACCAAAACGTGGACCTATACATACAATGTTTCGCCACCGATGCTACTAGAACTCATTATGACCAACAAAACGTGGACCGATATATCTTATTTTCATTATGACCAACAAATATTATTTTTTAAACAAATCCGTGAAATGTAAAAAAAAAAGTTAAAAAGCACTAAGTTCGGCCGGGCCGAACTTTTAATACCCTCCACCATTTGCAACGAATTTGGAAATTTTTAAAAAATAAAATCCTTAAAAAATTCTGTTAAAATTTTACCGAATTACCGAATATATTGGGGTCTATACGACGTGGACATACATAGGCATTGTTTGCCATAAGCCATTACCATATTCAAATTAGAAACTTGAAATAAACGGTGAATAATGTAGCTAAAATCATCAAAATATCGTATATAAGGAGGTGCCGTTAAATTGGAGCTGTGCAAAGACCTGGACCAGCATAGACAATTTTCTGTCACAGGCTGTAGCATCCATTACGAACTTCAAATACCACATTTCAAACAATTTCGGTGGGTATTGTACCTAAAATCGTCAAAATACCGAATATGGGGAGGTACTGATATATGGGGCCTATACGAAGACCTGGACCCGCACAGACAATTTTCTGTCACAGACTGCAGTATTCATTACGAACTTGAAATACCAATTTTCAAACAATTCCGGTGAATAATGTCGCTAAAATCATCAAAATACCGAATATAGGGAGGTACTGATATATGGGGCCTATACGAAGACCTGGACCCGCACAGAAAATTTTCCGTCACAGACTGTAGTTCCTATAACGAACTTCAAATACCATATGTGAAACAATTCCCGTGAATAATGTCGTTAAAATCATCAAAATACCGAATATCGGGAGGTATCGTTATATGGGGGCTATACGAAGACATGGACTTGCACAGACAATTTTCTATCTTAGACTGTAGTATTCATTACGAACTTCAAATACCAATTTTGAAACAATTCCGGTGAATAATATCGCTAAAATTATCAAAATACCGAATATAGGGAGGTACCGTTATATGGGGGCTATACGAAGACGTGGACCTGCACAGACAATTTTCTGTCTTAGGGTGTAGTATCCATTTTGAACTTCAAATTCAATGGAACAATGCCGGTGAAAAATGTCCCTAAAATCATCAAAATACCGAATATAGGGAGGTACCGTTATATGGGGGCTATATGAAAACGTGGACCTACATGGCCCATTTACGAACTTAACCTGTCTACTGGAAAAATAAACATGTGTGCAAAATTTTAGCCATCTATCTCAATTCATTCGAAAGATAGCGTGATTACAACAGACAGACAGACAGACAGACGGACATCGCTAAATCGACTTAGAATTTTACGCTGATCAAGAATATATATACTTTGTTGGGTCTGACATGAGTATTTCGAGGAGTTACAAACGGAATGACAAAGTTAATATACCCTCCATAGTATGGTGGAGGGTATAATAAAGAAGAGGAATAATATAAAAATCAAAATCGGCTGTGACCGTAATCTGGCGATATATTGAAATTTGAAAACTTTAATTTCCGCTGTTGCCCTCTTGACCTCTAACCGTGTGAATAAAAAAATCGTTTTTAAGGGCCTTTTTTCTTGTCTTCCATCGATAATAACAGGCCATTTCGAAGACTTTTATATGCTGAAAACTCTTTTGAGTTATTTTATAGGTAGAAGGCCTTCCGAAGGTAGTAATTTTAATTATTTCCAGCAAACATGATTACATATCAATTTGTTTAAATACTTTTGTGCTATTTTCCTCATTGAAGAAAGAAAAAACTGAAAACAGATTAGATAAGATATGGCGCAATCTAAATTGATAGACTGTTAATGCGTAAAATATTTCAGAGAGCTTAGAGTGTTTTCACTATTTTTTCGCATTCACATAATAATGTGTTGAAAAAACGTATGATGAACTCATTTCGCAGGGTGCAATATTTTGCGAGTTAAAATTCACATATTTTTGTGGAAATTAAAAAAAAAACACCTAACTCGAATACATAAAGAAATTTACACAATGAAATTGGATTTGTAATCAACCTCAGCCACCACCTACGCGGAAATTTGATAATAACGACGTTACATCATCATCAAGATTATATATTTTTATACCCTACACCACAAGGTGGTCAGGGTATTATGTCTTTGTGCATTTGTTTGTAACAGGCAAAAGGAAACGAGATAGACCCATAGTTCCTTTTGATGATCTGCATAGAATCACATTCTGAGTCGATTTATGCATGTCCGTCCGTCCGTCTGTCCATGTATTTTTGTAAACAAAGTACAGTTCGCATTTATTGCCCTATCCAGATGAAATTTTGCACAAATCATTTGTTTGGCCCACGGACGAAACCTATTGAAATTGGAGATAATCGGTCAAAATTTAGATATAGCTCCCATATATATCTTCGTCCGATTTGCTTTTTATTGTGCACCAAACGTGTAATATCAGTCCGAATAGTATGGAATTTTGCACGTACGATCAGATTGGACCTGAAAATAAGTACGCCAAATTTGATCGAAATCGGTTCAGATATAGCCATAGCTCCCATATATATTGTTCATCCGATTTGTTATTTTTGTCCTCCGCAGCCGTAATATGCACTCTGTAACAACAATATTTGGGGAAATATATCAAATACAGCTCAGAAATACATTTGCTAAATTTTATCGAGATCGGTTCAGATTTGGATATAGCTCCCATATATAACTTCGTCCGATTTTCCTTTTATTGTACACCAAACTTCTAATATTTGCCCAAATTGGATGAAATTTGGCACTTATGACCGAATTGAGTCTAGAAGCTAGTATGTCAAATTTGGTGAAGATCGGTTCAGATATAGCTATAGCTCCCATATATACTGTTCATCCGATTTGTCATATTTGTTACCCACAGCCGTAATATACACTCCGTAACAACGATATTCAAGGAAATATATCAAATACAGCTCAGAAATATCTTTGCCGAATTTTATCGAGATTGGTTCCGATTTGGATATAGCTCCCATATATATCTTTATCCGATTTCAAATTAATTGTGCACCAAATGGGTAATACAAGGCGGAATTTAAAAAATACAAATGCTTCGGCATACTTAGCCCTTTGAACTTTAAATTATAGTTATAATCATAGCGTATATGATTGAATTCTCCCAAAAAAAAACTTTTAATTGCTATGTGGAGCTCTACTAAATTAGCAAAGTGGTGTAGGGTATCATAAAGTCGGCCCGACCGACTTTAAGACTTTCTTTACTGGTTTATTTTTAATTTCTTTCTTGTTTGTTTTTAATATTCTATTCTTCATATGTCCCTCCATCAACTCTTCTGCTTTTTTTTTTCAATTTTTGCCTAACCAAGTTTTTGGCTAATATACCATTCATATTCTACTACTTTGTCTTTGTATTACTATTAAATCGCCAGTATTTATTTGTTATCGTGCCATTGTGGAGTACTTTATTTTTAGATAATAATTTCTTATCGCATTTCATGTTCGGTACAAGGTAAATCCCCCTAGGTTTTATAACCTTGCATTGAATGGTTCAATTTTCGTTCTGTTTCAACAGACCACGAGAATTTTATGAACATCGAAATATTGGCAACCAAAGCTGCCAATGTTTGTGTTTGAATAATACTTCTTTTAAGCCCAATGCATTATTGAAAAGGCTTAGAGGGGTGGGTTGGTGAATGTAAACAAAAAAACGAAATAATAGAGGGGGTGCTAAATTCCTACACACTGTCGCGGGAACTAATTGAATTTTACCAAATCTATAGCCTTGAAAGGTAAACAGATTTTCAGTGCCTCAACACGTTTAAGACCTGAGACACAATAAAGAAATATATACGGGAATGGTATGACCATAATTAAGCCTAGCGAAGACCTGGTTAGTGTCTAATTCTAATCGAGTTCAGAAAGGATTATTAAAGAAAGAGAGAGAGAGAGTGAAAGGGAATGGAATTTAAGGCATTTTAAAATAACTTTACAAAAACCGGCTCAATTTATAAATTAACATAAAAAGTCGATAAAGTTTTATAATAAATAAGATATACAACATATCTAGAAAACGTTGGAGCCACTTAACTTCTCATTTACCCCCCTGTACAGAAACTAAGAATTAATCGGGGCTAATGCGTGATTTTCGCAAATATGGACCTTAAGTTGAGCGACAAATTTTCTGAATATCTATATATATAAAAATCAATTGTTGTTTGTTGGTAACGGAATCAGTTGAAAACGGCTGGACCGACTTGCATAATTTTTTGTACAAACGTTCGTCATACCCCGAGTTAGGTTTTTAAAGAAAAAAATATTCACCACGCCTACTTTTACGCCCACTATCTTGATTTATCTAAAATCTTTATATTTGTCAGATAATGAAGATATCGTTTTGATTATTACACGAGATACTATTGACTTTCCCTCCAAACTTAGGAATTTATTTGGGCGCCAGGGAACTGACCACGCATACTTCTAATCTGTCTATATATATAAGAAAGTTGTGTTAGTTACTACGCTTATAACTCAAGAACCGCTGATCTGATTTTAACGATTTACACAAATTCGGAATTGTCTCTTGGCAGAAAAAAAATTTAACGTGGTCAATCAAAAAAGAGCATATTGCACTGCAAAAACTCTAAAATAGGGAAAACTGAGAACATTTTTTCAATGGAATCAAATTTCAAAATAATAGTAAGGACCAAACTTCGTAAGGATCTTTAAATATTTGCTGTAAAAAACCAGCGAACAAGTTGAAGATTTTTTTCAATTTGTTTATTAGTTACTATGCTTATAACTCATGAACGTTTTGACGGATTTTCACAATTCATACAAAAATTGCGTAAAATATGCCAATAAAAATATAAAAGAAAAAATCCTTTTGGCGTGAAATTTTGAAGAATATCAAAAATGAAATAGTACGCAATAAGATGTTAAATGGCGATCTTTCATGTCTGAAATTGGCATTTAGATGGAAGATGCGAACACATTTAAATAAGCAAAAATAACCGACAAAACGTTATGGGGCTCATTTCAACACGTGGACCTACCTACTTCTATCACATGACAATAATCCGTCCAATGAGAACTCAATATGCAAAATTCATTGGGACTGCAATCAGTGAAATACCGAATATAAAGGGAAAAGGATTTTTATTCTTTCAGAAATTCTTCCTAAACTTTCTCGATACCTTAAATCACTTTTGCAGTTCATGATATGGACCATAACCCCCGGATAAGGATACAACCCGATTTCAAGTATATCTTACATTTTAACCATATTTTCACACTTTTTTCGGCAAATGTTGGTAATTTGGGAAGAAACCATCCATGCAAAAACTGATCATCATATGATTTAAGGAACCGGACATTTGTTTAATCGTCTTTGAATTATACTATGATAAAAGATATGGAAATTATGGAGTCTCCAACGCGCAATTTCAATGATACTTTAAAAACAAGTAAAAAAATTAAGTTCGGCCGGGCAGAATTATTACTATCATCCATCTGAGGGTAAAGGAAACATTTTTATATAAAAGTATCTAAATTTAAGCGTGTTTCACTCTAAACTTCATATACCAGTAAGACTGTTTGAATAATGCAGTTAACTTATCAAAAAACCATAAAGTGAATGAGGCCGTTATATGGGGCCATACCAAACGGGAACCTCTGTGGACAATTTTATACTTCAAACCTTCTAAAATACCAAATTTGAAACAATTAAACGCGTAAATGTGTGGATTATCAACATACCTAATATAGGTAGGTGTCGTTATATGTGTTAGACAAATCCGTGGAGAAATGTGGCAAAAATCATCAAAATACCGAATTTCGAGAGATGCCGTTATATGGGGACTATACCAAAACGTGAACCGATAGATCATTTTCAATACCAACCATCCTATACACAATACAAAATTGTCGGCTAAATTTTGACGCTATACGACAAATAATGTGGGCTGTATCGTTATTTAAACAAACAGACGGACAAATCGACTTAGAGTTTTATGCTGATTATGAATATATATGCATATTTAATGGGGTCTATGACGAACATTTAGTGATGTTACAAATGAAATGAAAGTTAATATACCCTCCTTTCCAAGGTGGATGATATAATAGCATTAAAGACTAAAATTAAGGGCCGGCAACGCGGACGGGGCCAGCTAGTTTATTTATAATATTTGTTTTTAAAGAACTTTTGTTTTTCAAAAAAAAAAAAAAAAAAAAATGTTTAAAGATTATTTAATGTAAATATTGACAGCGACTGTGCCTCAATTCATTCATTCGCTTTGTCCAATTTTGGCATACTCCTTCCGACATTTCGAACGATGTCTCTCGAATAAATGATTCAATGTTGCTATCCAATGCGTCAGTTGAAGCAGGTTCGTTTGTGAGCACCAACATAGCCCCATAACCAAAATAGTGTAAAGACGCTAAATCGCATGATCTGGGCATTAAATACACCGGTTCCGAACGTTAAAATGAAAAGTTCACTTCTCAATTAGCCTTTTGATATGTGAGCTGCGTTGCATATGGCACTTTTTGGGCAAAAATTAGTTAGGTATTAGTCGGCTTTGTCGACAGTTATACAGGGTGAGATGGAAAAACTGCAACCATCTTTAGACTGCCGTCATTTCTGAACCACTTTTCAAACAGCTGTTAAAATTATTCCAGTGACAGCTTATTATATTGTTTACAAGCGTACAAAATCATTTTGGTGAGAATTTTCCAGAAAAAAAATTTATTTGTGATGGAATTCAAGCGTTATAGTGTGATTTCCTTATATTTGTCTAGAAACCACAAGTGGCTATCTAAATGTGAATAAATCTTTTGTGTCTCGTACCATCGCTCGTTACCGTGATACTGGTAGCGTAGCCCGACGTCAAGGAAGTGGACGGAAGAAAACAGCAACATCAGCAGATGTTCGAATGGTTCGAAAAGTAAAGGAGAGACATGATCGAAATGAGCTTGGGGGTAAAGCCATTGAAATTCTAAAAAGTGCAAGAACTTACACCGTAACAGAAAGAAAATAGACTCAAAAGAGCTAAAGAGTTACTTTGCTTGGCCGAAAGTGGCGAATTGCCGAATGCCGAATTTGGTTTTGTCCAGCAGTTTTTAAATAAACAAAATTATCGTGTTTACTTGCCAAAGAGGTCAGCTGAAAATGTGCACCTTCGGTTGGCCACCAGAACTCAGGGGCCGGCCACAAATACCAAAGTGTCGATCACTTCAAGCAAGTGCTTCGCAGGGAATGGACAAAAATAACGCAGAGCAGCATTCGGGCAGCGTGTGATAGTTTCATTGGCCGTTTGAAAGCCATAATTCATGTCAAAGTTGACCAATTCGAACAGATATAAAAGTATTATAAAATTTGATGCTATTTCCGACAATTTTTGCTTTCAATCAATAAAATTTAAAAAAAAATGTAAAAACCATTTTATTAGAGATATAATTATTCCATATCTTGATCCTTTGTGGAAGAGGTATCAGAAGGAGTGGTCCTATATTTCCCATCTTCACACCAAGTCTTGCATTGATAGAAATATTGGGATGAGCGAAATTTGAAGATAATCGGACTCTTGTTTCATATTTTATAAGAGTGAGAGAGAGATTCAAAGCCTTTGTGGGGGAAGTATATGATGTGATGAACCTATATTGACCATTTGCCACCCAATCTAGCCCTAATACAAATATTAGGATTAGCAAAGTTTAAAAAAACGGATTAGGCTTTCTTGTTCTATAAGGTAGATTGTTTTCTATGATTTTCGAGAGTTATCTTGGGCACTATCCAGCCAGACGGACGGACGCACCTAGATCGACTCCAAATGACCTGAAACGGATTTGGTCAGAAGAGAACTTTTGTCGTATCTCTGTAGCTATATGGCTAACTCAAAAAACGAATTTTTGAGCTATGCCATTCTTTGAGTAAACGTGCGATATTATCTCATTATGAAGGTGAAAATGCGTAATCGCGTCAAATTGAAACTCACTCATTCGACTAAATTAAGCACAAGTCTTTTAACACATACCAACGGTACAGGTAACACCTCCAACATTAGTACCAAAGCCGGCAACATCACTGCCAAAAGAACGAACCAACGTTGTTTGAAACCTGAATAAACCAACCCCCTCCCCCCAAACCCACCAAGCATACATGCTTCAGTGGCTACGACTAAGAATAGCTTTTCAAATGCCAACCTACGCGCCTGATCAACTGTCTGACTGACTGGTCATTTATTTATGTTTTTACACTCCGGTCCAGCCAGCACTTCCAATGCCACTAGAAATTGACAGCATCGCTGTTGTGTGGTTCACACTTTCTAAGACAAAAATGAAACAAACAACACAAAAAAGAAACATGTGCGAAATTATTTCAAGATTATGTTAATTTTTTTTTTTTATTTAGTGTAGAAAAAAATTATAAACTATTGCTTGTTGTTTACATTACACAAAAAAAAAAAACGCATGCACATACATACTTGAGTGTATCAGACGTGCCGTATTTATCGCACAAATGGTCATTCTTTTAGTTTTTTTTTTTTTCGTTTTGTTTTTTTTTTTTTTTGTTTTATTGACTCGCTTATAAAGAAGTGTTTTCCTATTTCGTCACTAAATACAACAACAGTAGCAACAACAACGGCGACTTTAACAAAGTGAACTGATTTGATTCACGCTTTACGAAACCGGTGCGTTTGTTATTGAATATTTGTTCATTTATATTACATTAAGCCATACAGTGGTGGACAAAATTATAGCACATTATCAAAAAAATGAAGTGACAAATTTTAATTAGAATTTATTCAAACTCATAACGAAGGACTTAAATACAAATACAAGGTGAGATAAAGAAACTGCAACAAAATCAAACCCCACAATTTTTACATTTTTTTTTTTAATTTTATTGAATGAAAGCAAAAAAAAAATGTCGAAAATAGCATCAAATTTTAGAATAAGTTTAGATTTGTTTGAATTGGTCACCTTTTGCACGAATTATGGCCTCCAAACAACCATCACAAGCTGCCCAAATGTTGCTCTGCGGTATTTTGGCCCATTCCCGGCGAAGCGCTTGCTTGAGGTTCTCGACACTTTGGTATTTTTTAGTGGCAACCTTGCTTTCCAAAATACTCCAGACACAATAGTTCAACGGATTGGTATCCGGAGGTTTTGGTGGCCATTGTGCTCTGGAAATGAAGCGAGGAATCTCATTTTGTAACCATTCTTGGGTGGCGTGTGCTGAGTGCGATGGTGGCCACAATGGCCACCAAGGCTTTAATACACCTTCCAGAATATTTTCACCTGATTTCTTAAACAATGAATAGCCAATTGATTTGAACTCAAAGAGTCTATCAATCGTCGTTTTAAAAAACTGTCCAACTCACCTGATGCTCGAATGGGGGGTTGAATTGGGTTGAAATTGAATTCGATATTTATACCCTACACCACAAGGTGGTCAGGGTATTATGTCTTTGTGCATTTGTTTGTAACAGGCAAAAGGAAACGAGATAGACCCATAGTTCCTTTTGATGATCTGCATAGAATCACTTTCTGAGTTGATTTATGCATGTCAGTACGTCTGTCTGTTCGTCCGTCCGTCCGTCCGTCTGTCCATGTATTTTTTGTGAACAAAATGCAGGTCGCATTTATTATCCGATTGCGATGAAATTTTGCAAACAACATTTGTTTGGCCCAAGGACAAATCCTATTGAAATTGGAGATAATCGGTGAAAATTTAGATATAGCTCCCATATATATCTTCGTCCGATTTGCCTTTTATTGTGCACCAAACGTGTAATATCAGCCCGAATAGTATGGAAATTTGCACATACAACCAAATTAGGCCTGAAAATAAGTATGCCAAATTTTATCGAAATCGGTTCAGATATAGCTATAGCTCCCATATATATTGTTCATCCGATTTGTTATTTTTGTCCTCCGCTGCCGTAATATGCACTCTGTAACAACAATATTTGGGGAAATATATCAAATGCAGTTCAGAAATACCTTTGCTAAATTTTATCGAGATCGGTTCAGATTTGGATATAGCTCCCATATATAACTTCGTCCGATTTACCTTTTATTGTGCACCAAACGTCTAATATTTGCCCAAATGGGATGGAATTTGGCACATACGACCGAATTGAGTCTAGAAGGTAGTATGAAAAATTTGGTGAAGATCGGTTCAGATATAGTTATAGCTCCCATATATATTGTTTATCCGATTTATTGTATTTGTTACCCACAGCCGTAATATGCACTCCGTAACAACGATATTCAGGGAAATATATCAAATACAGCTCAGCTTTGCCAAATTTTATCGAGATTGGTTCAGATTTGGATATAGTTCCCATATATATTTTTATCCGATTTCAAATTAATTGTGAACCAAATGGCCAATACAAGTCCGCATTTAAAAGATACAAATGCTTCGGCATATTTAGTCCTTTGAATTTTAAATTATAATTATAATCTTAGCGTGTATGATTGAATTCTCCCATAAAAACTTTTAATTGTTAAGTGGAGCTCAACTAAATTAGCAAAGTGGTGTTGGGTATCATAAAATCGGCCCTCCCGACTTTAGGTCTTTCTTTACTGGTTTAGTTTTGTAATCTTAATGCCACACTTTTACGCTAAACCCTACATGCTGGTGCCACACTATTAGCTTTGGCCTATGCCAAAAATGGTCGATAACATAAAAAAGAGTCAGCAAATAAATGAATGAATGTGTAAAAGCTTCGATAAGACTATGTTTTAGGTTTACAAAACAAATGACCAAAAATGGTTTTTAGAAAGTTAGTGTTGTAAATATTTAGACTATTACACCTGACACCTTTAAAAGGAAATTGAAAAGGTTACAGCGCTACGATCACCGTGAAGAACGTGATGAAAAATTTATTTTTTCAAATTCTATGAAAAATTAAAATAAAAGGAATTATTTTGATATTTTAAAAATATTCGAATACCCTCCACCATTTGGAAGGAATTTCAATTCAAAAAATAAAATCCTTAAAAAATTCTGTTAAAATTTAAAAAAACCGAATATACACGTTATATTGGGGTCTATAAGACGTGGACCTACATAGGCATAGTTTGTCATAAGTCATTACAATATTCAAATTCGAAACTTGAAATAAACGGTGAATAATGTAGCTAAAACCATCAAAATATCATATATAGGGAGGTACCGTCATAACGGAGCTGTGCGAAGACCTGGACCAGCATAGACAATTTTCTATCATAGGCTGTAGCATCTATTACGAACTTCAAATACGACATCTCAAACAATTTCGGTGGGTATTGACCTAAACTCGTCAAAATACCGAATATAGGGAGGTACTGGTATTTGGGGCCTATTCGAAGACCTGGACCTGCATAGACAATTTTCTGTCAGAGTCTGTAGTTTCCATTACGAAGTCTAAATACGTAATTTGAAACAATTCCGGAGAATAATGACGCTAAAATCATCAAAATACCGAATATTGGGAGGTACCGTTATATGGGGCCTATACGAAGACGTGGACCTGTACGGAGAATTTTCTGTCATAGGCTTTGGTATCCATTACGAACTTCAAATACCAAATTTGAAACAATTCCGGTTAATAATGTTGCTAAAATCATCAAAATACCGAATATATGGGGGGTACCATTATATGGGGGCTATATAAAGACGTGGACCTGCACAGAAAAGTTGCTGTCATAGGCTGTAGTACCCATTACGAACTTCAAATACCAAATTTGAAACAATTCCGTTGAATAGTGTCACTAAAATCATTAAAGTACCAAATATCGGGAGGTAGCGTTGTATGGGGAATAAACGAAGACGTGGACCTGCACAGACAATTTTCTGTCATAGGCTGTAGTACCCATTACGAACTTCAAATACGAAATTTAAAACAATTCCGGTTAATAATGTCGCTAAAATCATCAAAATACCGAATATCGGGGGTACCATTATATGGGGGCTATACGAAGACGTGGACATGTACAGACAATTTTCTGTCATAGGCTGAAGTATCCATTACGAACTTCAAATACCAAATTTTAAACAATGCCGGTGAATAATGTCGCTTTAATCACGAAAATACCGAATATCGGGAGGTACCATTATATGGAGGCTATACCCAAACGTGGACGTACATGACCCATATCCAATACCAAAAGTCCTTCAGACATAATACACATTTGAGTAAAATTTTATCAACCTACTTCATTTCGTTCGGAAGCTAGAGTGATTTCCACAGACGGAATCGACATAGAATTTATATATATATATATATATATATATATATATATATATATATATATATATATATATATATATATATATATATACTCCATACTATGGTGGAGGGTATAAAAATCAGGATTATAGCTTTTATAGTCATAATTGTCCTGGCATTCCTTTAAATATTTTAAGTTGTGTCAGGCCTTACATTTTTTCATAAATCCTTTATTATATTCTGACACTCCTCAAAAAAATTAAAAAAAAATACAATATTATTTTTTTGATAATTCTCAAAAATATTCTTAAACATTTCGGACCAAAGCTAAAAAGAGAAAAAAAAACTGAAAATAATATTGAAAGGGCTGGTTAATTTTGTGTACAAACGCAACCCAAAGTATTAAATTAGTGGAAGATCGACTGAAAACCATCCCGAGCTACATCTTCAGCTTATTTTTTCTACCCAGAAAAAACTCATTACAAACGGAATGACAAACTTAATATACCCTCCATTCTATGGTGGGTGGTATAGAAATCAGGATTATAGCTTTTATAGTCATAATGGTCCTGGCATTCCTTGAAATATTTTAAGTTGTGTCAGGCCTTACATTTTTTCATAAATTCGTTATAAAATTCTGACACTCCTCAAAAAAATTAAAAAAATACAATATTATTTTTCTGATTATTCTCAAAAATATTCTTAAACATTTCGGATCAAAAGCTAAAAAGAGATAAAGAGAGATAACCCAAAATATTAAATTAGTGGAAGATCGACTGAAAACCATCCCGAGCTACATCATCAGCTTATTTTTTCTACCCAGAAAAAACTTATTACAAATCGCCTCCCAATATGTATATATTATTTTAACAAGCACTCAATAGTTAGTTTTTTTTTTCGTTAAATTCAAAAAATATCCCCTTATTTCTTAATTTAATTGTGGCGCAAAAAACTACTTTTTTGAATGACATAACCTTGTTATTATAATTATTAGTAATTCGATTTGTGATGAGTATTTTTGAGGGATATGATTATTGACGTAATTTATCACAAAGTGTCATTCTCTGTATTTTTCGAGACACCCTTTTATACGAATGAACTTTTAGATATTCATTTTTCAACAGTTCTTCCTCTTTAAAGTGTGTTGCCGTCACAGTCATTGCTTTATGATTTCCTTTGTTTCTGTCAAGACACCACTGGGAATGTCAAACATTCTTTTCATGCAGTCACTCACACCCGGCTAGATACCATAGTGACCGATAGGTACCATGTAAATGGTGAATATACTTCCTCCTTGTCGAAGTTCTTCGTTGTCACCAGCACGACCAATGTCCTGACAGAGTTTTTGCAAGAGTCAAAGAAAAAAAACACTGCTATAAGGAGGAGGGATTAATCAGCGAGGTTAATATGATTCTATTGAAAATAACTCTCATGTGTAAAGTATTTTCATAATATGCAACATTATAGATCGATTGAGAAGTTTTACTGCAAAACGTATGTTTGTTTTTAGCTAGTGTATGAACCCAAACATACCCAGATTTAGAGGTGAAACTCGCTCGTATTCGAGAGGAAGTTCTCTTGCGAGTAAAAAATGTAATCGAGTATGCTC
Organism: Musca domestica; assembly: GCF_030504385.1. Taxonomy (NCBI): domain Eukaryota; kingdom Metazoa; phylum Arthropoda; class Insecta; order Diptera; family Muscidae; genus Musca; species Musca domestica. The sequence goes on along the minus strand of NW_026712229.1, from coordinate 1,283,749 downwards.
TATTTTTCAATGGCACTGAAATAAGAGTATGTTTTTCTCTTTTTCGAGTGGAAGAAAAAATCGCCTGAAATAGAACACATTCTGCTCTTGTCGAGTACTTTTCTAGTTTCGTCATACATTTTTTTCATTTGTAAATAAAAACAAGTAAGCAAACGCTACAGTCGAGCGGGTCCGACCGTTGAATACCCTACAACACTATAATAAATGATACAGTTTATATAGGCCATATACTCGAAAGAATTCCACAAGATATTGTGACAAATAATAAAAGAAAACCATCAGGTTTCGTTCTCTAATTTTCGAATAATAGCAACTTAAACCAATTTGCTCATTTCCAATTTATTGGTAGATGTTGCACGTAAATGGTCTTCCTAGATCTGGAACCAATATTTCCCAAAGACCTATAATCTCTCAGAAGTGGCAAAAGATTAACATTTATTATTAGTTTTTGACTGAAACGCATCTATATGAGATACAGACATTTGACTATATTCTTCAACGAAATCAGCCTTAACGAAATAGTCAGAAGTGCGTCTTTTCTGTATTTGTGAATTCTCCAAAGAGACACTGGAATGGATATTTTCGTATTTTGTCTACAAAAGTTGGCAAACTATTTCACACATATGAATATTTTTGGATGGCCATCCAAAACTATTTGGCTTTTGCAATGTCCGGTAACCCCCATTCAAATGCGATCGGGCGATAATTAAGACTTGCTGAAAATTTTGCAGTTTTTTTGTCCATTTCAACCCCTAAATATATGGCGATTATCTCCAAAAAGAGTAGGCTTCTATTCTGACCCTCATCTTATCCCCATGCAAAATTTCATAAGGATCGGGCCATAAATGCGATCTGTATATGATATCCTGATATCCTAACTACTTAGTTTTGTTAGCTGTAGAAATATTACCAAATGTTTAATTCAAAATGAAAATATGCCAAAAATATGACAAAATTGAAAAAATATGAGAAAATATTACAAAACCAATATTTTCATCCTTAGAGAGATATTTTTATGCGATTTTTTACACGTCTTTTCTTTCCTGCCAAGAGGCCATTCTGAATTAATGAGAACTTTCGAAATCAGTTCAGCCGTTCTCGACATATAGGAGGTCTTTCAAGCATATCTTCTTTGATAGACATATATATCGCACATATTTTGCTATATATCCGATTTGATGGATGTTAACATCAAACGGGATTTAAAATATTCGCGGTTTAATGAAAAATTTTGATTTTTTTCAACACAAAAGATATGGTCTATTTTACCCGCTAAATATTATCCGATGACCACCCAAATTGGTAGGCTTCTTCCCCGCCCTAAACTCTAGCTACATGCGCAATTCCGCGTCGATTGGTCTATAATTGCGACCTGTAGAGCAACTGCAAAATCAGGAATTTTTTTAGTTTTTGGTCCATTTCAACCCCTAAATATTATGCGATCATCTCCAAAAGAAATAGGGTTCTATTCTGACCTTAACCCCACCTACATTCTAAATTTCGTGAAGATCGGGCCATAATTGCGACCTGTAGAGTGATTACAAATTAACATGGACAGACGGACAGACGGACAGACGGACAGACGGACGGACGGACATACATAGCTAGATCGACTCAGCTCGGCGAGCTAGGAAGATCCATATATACTTTCCTATATTGGAAACCAATATTTCGAGGTGTTACATAAATTCTGGCCCAATCAAACTTATAATACCCCCAACACATAGTGTTGTAGGGTATAATAAAAATGTTGAGCAGGACTTCTATATTCTTAGTATATCATCAAAAGTAAAACAAGTACTTCCAGCAAATCGGCTAACGGTGGCAATTTGATAAATACTTGCTTCCTAGGGCATGTCCAAAATATGGGGTTAGGATGCTGTTTTGTAAGTAGTTACTGGTTTCAATATATTCTTAATAAACTAATTATTTGGTAATGAGATGTTTACTGGGTAAGGATTCCATCAACAACTCACAACCTTAGATTTTTTTATTTTTAGTATACGCCGCATTACTCATTACTTGGTAATGAGATAAAAGTACCTCATTTTTTCAACCTACTGGGAATCTAACGGTTTTTAAATTGGGCCCCATTTCAACAAAACATGGTATTTTCTTTCTTTCTTTTCTTTTACTGGGTAAGGGTTGCATCAACAAATCACAACCTTTGATTTTTTAGCCTTAGTATACGCCGTCTTACTCATTACATGGTAAGGAGAAAAAATACTTAATTTTTGTCAACCTACTGGGAATCTAACGTTTTTAAATTGGACCCTATTTCAACAAAACATGGTATTTTCTTTCTTTTCTTCTGCCGATGTAAAGTTCCGAACTCACAACCTGGGGTAATAAAAAATATAGGTTGTTACATTACATTTTAAGTGGTTACTGGATTAATCGGTGGTCGCCCACTCTATGCTATCGTTACTAATTACTTGCTAATGGGAAAATAAGTTCTGTTGCTTTATAAAACGGGCTCTTTATTTTCAATTTGATTATAATACGAATAGAGGCTTCTTTATATTACCTTATAATTGGTTATTCGGATAATGTGGCTCAATTTTTTTTATGGGAAAAACTGTTAAAATTCATAATTGTTTTATTTTTCTTCGCTTGCCGACAACAGGTCACAAGCTCACTAGTTTCGGCGACTCTATGCCGTTCTTACTGGTTACTTTGTAATGGGTAAAATAATTTCAGTTATCAAACTCATAATTTTAAACTTGCTAGTAATGTAAATTGTTATTCATTTATATTACCTTGTAATGGGTTATTCGTCTTGCCGACACTGAATCTTGAGTTCAATACCTTCGGATTTGTGGCCAGAGAGCCAAACTTTGCGCCATCGAAACTCATTACTTGATAATGAGGAAATAAGTTGTTTCACCGGTAATGCAAAGGTGGATTATTACATTATCGTGTAATGTAATAATCCACCTTTGCATTACATGTGACAACAACTTCGTAATTTTTAACGGTAAACTCATAATTTTAAAAATTTCTGGTAATTTAAAAAATTATTTATTAAAATTACTTTGTAATGGGTTATTCATCTTAGGTGGATCTCAAGTTTTTGCTGGGAAAGGATATTTAAAATCTTAAATTCACAAACAACAACTCTTACCGACACTGAGTCTCAAGATCATTACCTTCGGATTTGTGGTCGGAGACCCAAAACTTAACGTAACTCATTACTTGGTAATGAGGAATGAGGTTTTTTTTCCCAATCTACCGGTTACGCAAAGGTAGATTGTTACATCACCTTGTAATGTAATATGTCGGTCATGTGATATGTCGTCATTACTCATTACTTGGCAATGAAAAAGTTAATATACCTTGTGGCTTCCTATGAATGACTGATTATTTTTAACCTACTGGTAATGCAAAAGTTCGTGTAACGGATTATTCGACCAATGTGGCTTCCAAGTTTTTGTTAGAAAAATGTTATTTGTCTCCTTGCTTCCTATGGAATAACTGCTTATTTTCAACCTACTGGTAATGCAAAAGGTAGTGAAATTTGCTATACGACTAATGTGGCTTCAAAACTTTTTTTAGAAAGTATTCTTTCCAGTCTTTTGTATTTTTTTCGTCGAGCCGAGTCTCGAAATCGGAACCTTCTTGTAATCGGACAAACACATTTCGTGCTGCCGTTACTCATTACTTGGTAATAAGGATAAAAATTTCGTTTCCAATATATCTTTTTTAAAACGCCCCAATATTTTAACCTACTTTTAATGCAAAAGGTAGGTTGTTTACACTACCTTCTGGATCATACTGGATCCAACAATTTTGCTATGTGAGAAGGCCTTAAACATCGAATCGGATGAAATTTGATACACTTACTTCTAGGCTGAATTATGTGGATCCAACAATCTTGCTATGTGGTGACACTCCAGAAAATTAGCGTCATAACATCATAAGTAGTATTTTTTGCCACGACCCAAATTTTTAGAAAGATACTCGTCCTGGTTCTTTTTGGAAAAAATCTTCGTAGCCTCTAAAAGCTCTCACAGTGAAACCATAATTTTCCACATTTGAAAAAGACTAAGACCTAGAACAGACATTATTTCTTGGCCAATAGGCACCCCCAGAAGATTACTAAACTACCCAGCGTACCCATAAATATCATTTTTGCCACGACCCAAATTTTTAGAGAGATACTCGTCCTGGTTCTGTTTGGAAAAAATCTTCGTAGCCTCTCAAAGTTTTCATTGTGGAACCATAATTTTCAAATCTTCCACATTAGAAAAAAACAAAGACCTAAAACAGACATTATTTCTTGGCCAATAGGCAGCCCCAGAAGATTACTAAACTACCCAGCGTACACATGCCGAACAATCAACTAAAATACTTTTAAAAGGGAGGGGAGAGAGGCGGGCTATGGCTGCAATTCAAATCATTTAAAAATAAATTTTCAGATATTTCTTTCTTTTTTTTTTTGCATTATAACCTGGCCATAATACACAAATTGCTGCTACTGCTGTTGTTTGCTGGCTGGCTGGGCTGGCTTAGCTTGGCTATGGCTCTCTTTGACTATCTGTCACCAACACACTTGGCGACAATAGTTGATATTATTCAAACGTGCCTGACATACCAAAGCGGCTAGAAAAACGCAGTTCACATTTTGTTTTTACTGCTGCTTTCGTTGATATAACCCTTATTTTTTTGTTATTAGAGATTGCAGCAAACAGCTGCCACTGCTGCAATTTGCTACCACGTCGGCGTCATCGTCCAATCATTTGTCTATTTAGCCATAAACATCTAGCCGACAAGTCATATTCAAATCGTCAACCCTCCCTCTCTCCGCCTCCCCCATCCATACTATAAATGTCTATAAAAGTGGGCACGAAGTGGAAGTGATTGCAGCTAGCTGACAAACAAATCTGCTGCTCCGCGACTACTTCAGCAGTACTTCATTTGTATGCAGCAAATATTCACGCATATGAATTGATACGAAATGAAATGATGTTATTTAAGTAACGATATGATGACTACCTTTGAATTTTTCTGCTGCTACTTATTCGCGATTCATTGCCAAACAGTGGACTAAAATGTCCAAATAGCTGGGATATTAAGGCGAAAAATTATAATGGGTTTGAAATTTTTTCAAAAACAATTACAAAACAAAATTAAGTCTTAAACTGTTGTTTCATTTCCAAAGTAGTCCGCCGTTTTGTATTTTAAATGACGCGATCCCGTTATATGAGAGCTTTAGCAAAACGTTGCCCAATCTCGAATAAAATGTCAGAAAATTAAATCTTTTGGAGTGGTCTCTTAGAACGTCCATGCACATGTAAAAATTCATATTTAAAAGCATTTATAATTTGGTTTTAGCGAAGACATGTCTCATATCGAATAACATTGCATGATGTGACTTCGAGAGTTACACCAAATGGAAAAATTCGGTTGAATGTGAAGAAGATCCTATCCAATTTGGGCTGATATTGCACATATGGTGAACAATAACCGTGAAATCTGTTATCTGAACCGATCTCCATAAAATTTGGCAGAGGTATTTTTGAGCTGTATATGATATACAGTACCAGATTTCACTATCGCGTGTGCATATTAAATATCGGAAATAGCATCAAATTTTGAAATAATTTTAGATTTGTTTTAATTGGTCACCTTTGGCACGAAGTATGGCCTTCAAACGGCCAATGAAACCTTCACATGCTTCAATGTTGCTCTGCGGTATTTAGTCCATATTGTGCGCTGGCCCAGTCCCGGCGAAGGGCTTGCTTGAGGTAATCGACACTTTGGTATTTTTAGTGCCAACCTTGCTTTCCAAAATACTCCAGACATAATAGTTCAACGGATTGGTATCCGGGGAATTTGGTCGCCAATGTGAGCTGGAAATGAAGCGCCTGCTGAGTGCGATGGTACTGAGTCCTGTTGCAATGTCCAAGGTCTGGGGCCAAAATGTTTGCGAGCCCAAGGCATCAATACAACCTCCAGAATATTTTCGCGATAATATTCGGCATTTATTCTGATGCCACAATAGATTAATACAAGGGGACAGCGACATACGGTGTTATGTTCTAGTGGCCAACGGAAGGTGCACATTTTAAGCTGACCTCTTTGTCAAGTAACGTTTGCTGGGCAACGAATGTTTTCTCATCGGAGAAAGCCAAATTCGGCAGTTCACCATTTTCGGCCAAGCGAAGCAACTCTTTAGCTCTTTTGAGTCTATTTTCTTTTTGCAGCGGTGTAAGTTATTGCACTTTTTGGAATTTCAATGGCTTTACCCCGAGCACATTTTTCAATATTTGCCGAATGGAACATTGCAATACGTTCAGCTCACGAGCCATTTTGCGTCGACTGCGAAGCGTTTTTCGATGAAATCGCTTCATCGAACCATTTCTGCTGATGTTGCTGTTTTCTTCCGTCCACTTCCTTGACGTCGGGCTTCGCTACCAGTATCACGGTACGAGCGAGCGATGGTACGAGAGACACAAAAGATTTATTCACATTTAAATGCTGGAGTGCTCTAACGATAGCCACTTGTGGTTTTCCAGCCAAATGTAAAGAAATCACACTATCACGTTTGAATTCCATAACGAATAACTTTTTTTCTGGAAAATTCTTATCAAAGTTGCTTCTTTAAGCGCTTGTAAACAATATAATGAGCTGTCACTGGAATAATTTTAACAGTCGTCGGACAAGTGGCTTAGAAATGACAGCATTCTGAAGTTGGTTGCAGTTTTTTCATCTCTAGGCTGAATTCGGTCGGATGTGTCGAAATAAATTCCCTTTGGACGTATATTACTCATATGGCCACAAAAAAAAAATGGAATCGGACGAATAAATGTATGGGAGCTACATCTAAATTTGGACAGATTATCACAAATTTCAATCGGGCTTGTCTTTGTCAAAACGACTCCGAAGGGTCTATCTCGTTTCCTTTCCATGTTACAAACAAATGAACAAAGACATGATACCCTCTCCTCGGTGTGGTGTTGGGTATAAAAATTTTAAATCTAAAAAATCTAAGGGTAATGCTAAAGTGGTACTTGAAAGAATATTGACAATAAAATTAATGATTCATGGGAGATCATTGAAAGAAATTTCCAAAAAAAACAAAATATCAACTTAAATTTCCCGGGTCGAACTTTACTCTCCACCATATTAAAATAACTTGAAAATATCACAAAAAAAAATCCTTAAAAAAATACCTCTCAAATGATTCCCTTTATTTGGGGCCTTTACATAGACGCGGCCCTTCACAAATAATTTTTTGTCATAGGCTGTAGTACCGATTCCCAACTTCAAATACGAAATTTGAAACAATTCCGGTGAATAATGTTGCTAAAATGATAAAAATACCGAATATCGGGAGATATGGTTATATGTGGGCTACACGATTTTCAGTCCAATTACGAAATGTTGAACAATTCCGGTGAATAATGCCGCTAAAATCGTCAAAATACCGAATATCGGGAGTTACCGTTATATGGGGGCTATACGAAAACGTGGACCGTCATTGTCAATTTTTGATTCCAAATGTCCTGAGGACATTTTTGTCCAAGCATATATGATGTATGAAATATATGTAGGATATGTAATATGAGACCTGGGAAAGATTTTGCATCTATTTTCGTTTTTGCTTAATCATATTTTTTTATTCAAAATCGTTATTTCGACAAGCCTCACTTTTATCTGTAGCCACAGAAAAATTACCCTTTGTATAGAATATTTTGCAATTTTGGGAGTATGCAACCACAGTGTATTGTTTTTCCTGACATAAAGATAGGTAGGTGTTGGTCAAGGAAATTACACCAACCAACCAACATGTATAATAATTTAAAAATAAACCTTTATTAAAGGAGAAAAGGAAAAATTATGCAATGGGACACAAGTCACGTCAGTTCGTTCAGTTTATCCCGGTCTGGCATTTGAGAAGGTACATTCATTCTAGCGCTTTAATTTTTAATTGGAAACAAATTATTTTTTTTTAAACTCACAATTTCATAGAATATTCAATTGTTACTAATTTTGTCTGCTTTCTCTACTTCCAGACTTTAAACACAGCCGTGGTACAAATCTACAAAACCGAAGCTTCCGCTCACTCGCATTGGAAAAAGAAATACACCGGCGTTGTATGTTTTGTCAAAGATTGGGATTTACGTTCCTATTTTTTACGAGCATTTTGCCTGATCAAACATGAACTGATATGGGAGCATGAGCTGTACGATGCCATGAAAATAAATAAAGCGCGTTCGTTTCTGTTGACTTTTGAGGGACAGGTATGTGTGTGTGTGTGCTTTTGAGATGAAATTAATTATTTATTATTTTCTACCCCATCTCTATTTCCAGGATGGACATATCGCATTGAATTTTGTCTCCGAAGATGAATGTGACTCATTTTACCGGGCTGTGGATAAAACCATTGAAACAAGAAACCGTAAGAAATTAGGTTAGCTTTTGTTTTATGCTCTGCTTTTGTTGTTTGTTTGTGTTTTATTATTGTTATAAAAATATCTATTCAATAGCAATATTAGGTGATTAACCTCAAACATCGTTTGTTAACAATTTGTCGGAAAGTCCAAATTCTGTTTGGAAAGTAGCAAAGTGTGTTTGCATATTAGATATATTCATATCCACTTGGGTTTGGGTCTAAAAACATATTATTATGTATAATTTCATTGATTCCAAAAATCTATGCCCATTCATTCAATGCATTCGAATCTTTCTTGAATGTGTTATTACCCCAATCATGATCAAGCACAACATTAATATCGTTTTCGTCAAAGTTTCAATAATAACTCACCGATATAAAAATAAAACTTTCAACTGAGATAATTTTGTTTGTGGTCTATGTAATATTTTTATGAAATACAACCGTCTTGGATTTTCTTTGTTGCCCTGCCGCAGATATTTTGTTCTTGCAAAATAGTCAGGCTTAATTTTATTATTGTTGTGTACATAGCTAAAATCGTCTATATTTATTAGTGTAGAAGTCTGCCTTTTTTTACAAAAACAAAACAACTACGATATCAAAAACCAGTAAAGAAAGTCTTAAAGTCGGGCGGGGCCGACTTTGTGATACCCTACACCACTTTGCTAATTTAGTAGAGCTCCACATAACAATTAAAAGTTTTTATGGGAGAATTCAATCATACACGCTATGCTTATAATTATAATTTAAAGTTCAAAGGACTAAATATGCCAAGCGTTTGTATCTTTTAAATTCGGAATTTTATTGCCCATTTGGTGCACAATTAATTTGAAATCGGATAAAGATATATATGGGAGCTATATCCAAATCTGAACCGATCTTGATAAAATTTTGCAAAGATATTTCTGAGCTGTATTTGATATATTTCCCTGAATATCGTTGTTACGGAGTGCATATTACGGCTATGGGTAACAAATATAACAAATCGGATGAATAATATATATGGAAGCTATAGCTATATCTGAACCGATCTTTACCAAATTTGATATATTAGCTTCTAGACTCAATTCGGTCGTAAGTGCCAAATTCCATCCCATTTGGACAAATATTAGACGTTTGGTGCACAATAAAAAGTAAATCGGACGAAGTTATATATGGGAGCTATATCCAAATCTGAACCGATCTCGATAAAATTTAGCAAATGTATTTTTGAGCTGTATTTGATATTTTTCCCCAAATATTGTTGTTGCAGAGTGCATATTACGGCTGCGGAGGGCAAAAATAACAAATTGGATGAACGATATATATGGGAGCTATAGCTATATCTGAACCGATTTCGATCAAATTTGGCATACTTATTTTCAGGCCTAATTTGGGTGTATACGCAAAATTCCATACAGTTCAGGCTGATATTACACGTTTGGTGCACAATAAAAAGCAACTCGGACGAAGATATATATGGGAGTTATATGTAAATTTTGACCGATTATCTCCAATTTCAATAGGGTTCGTCCTTGGACCAAACAAATGATCTGTGCAAAATTTCATCTGGATCGGGCAATAAATACGACCTGTACTTTGTTTACAAAAATACATGGACAGACGGACAGACGGACGGACATGCATAAATCGACTCAGAATGTGATTCTATGCAGATCATCAAAATTAACTATGGGTCTATCTCGTTTCCTTTTGCCTGTTACAAACAAATGCACAAAGACATAATACCCTGACCACCTTGTGGTGTAGGGTATAATAAATAAATGTCAACCTTGTTCTATTTATAGGCTAGGCACCGTCAAAGAAAGGTTTTTGTTATATCAAACAAAACGAATATGCTAGTTATGCTGATTTCATTTTCCTAGAGAAAGCATAGCAGTGCAGAAATGTTTATAAGAGCGGTTGTAAGATTTAGTTTAGTTCTATTGAGCTTTCAATCCTCACTTTGGTATAAACAAGTTAAACAGTATCAGTCAGTTTCGCCGACAGCTGTATGCCCCCAGACTTGAGTTATGATTATTCAAACTATTGACCATTTATGGGGGAGGTTCCGAAGCAATTGGTCCATTTTGACCAATTCGTATCTGACCTAAGACTGATATAAATATTACATCGTACCAGATTTGGACTACTTCGAATACTTCCTATACTTTATATGAGATATGTGTACATTTTTAGAAGTATTTTTTAGAGTATTCCATTATCAAATTTCATCTAATACATAAAAAATATAAGTATGTGCAAAATTTGAAGGAAATTAAAAGCAATTTTATGCACAATCATAAATTCCGATAAATAACATATTCATATCAGATTTCTGGTTTAAAGAAATATTTAAATATAGCAAGTTATAAAGAATCAAGAAAAGAATAAAGAAATAAATATTGAAAATTGCGACCCTTTGTGGGTGAAGTACCTGAAGGGGTTGGCAGATATATATCATCTTCACAACAGATCCTGCTTTAGTAAAAATAAAAAAATTTCGACCTTTTGTGGGGCAGGTACCAGAAGGAGTGGATCGATATATTCCATCTTAACACCAGACCTTGGGTTAATAAAATTATTGGGATGCGTGAAATTTGAAGACAAGCGGACTCTTAAATCACATTTTATAAGAGTTGTAATTATTAAGAAATTGTAACCTTTGTGGGGAAGGCACTTGATATTGGACCGATATTGTCCATTGTCCATTCGCACCTGACCTGATTTGCAAAGTTGGAGCAAAATAGGATCATCGGTTCTCTTTATGTGCAAAAAATATATTTTTTGAAAATTTCAAAATTTGGTGGGGGAGGTACCAGAAGGAGTGAACTGATATTGTCCATCTTCTAACTTAATATAAGTTTGGACCAAATCGGACACTCCCTTCGAGAGTTATCGTGCCCAGCAGCCAGCCAGACAGAGGGACATCGCTAGATTGACTTCAAATGTCCAGAAACCGATTTGATTCAAAGAGACCTAGGGCCTAAAACCGTTTTTTCGACTAGGCACGTTTTGACCGTATCAAATGATATATAGCCTCTCTAGCCATATGGCTGAGGGTATAAAAATTGTTGTCATGGGAGTTGTTTTTTTTTTATAACTCCTGTTGAGAATATCTCCAGAGAAACAACATTGACAAGTATGGGTGTCTTTCCGAAAGCACGGTACTTCCTGTCTTTCCCCATTTTAAACAATCCGTTGGACTATTGTGTATGGAGTATTTCGGACAGCAAGGTTGGCTCTAAAAAAACCAATGTGTCGGTCACCTAAAGCAAGCGCTTCGCGTGTGACGGTTTCATTGGCCGTTTGAAGGCCATAATTCGTGACAAAGGTGACCAATTCGAACAAATCTAAACTTGTTCTAAAATTTGATGCTATTTCCGACATTTTTTGCTTTCATTCAATAAAATTAAAAAAAAAAATGTAAAAATTATGATGTTTGACTATGTTGCAGTTTTTTTTATCTCACCCTGTATATTATAATAAAAAAAATAAATTCTCTCTAAACCTTTTCAATATATAAAGCGTGTAAGTACAAATCTGTGTAGCTGTCTTCCGCAATGCTTCTATTAAATGTTAAACTTTCAAGTTAATTAGTTATCACTAATGTTATATGGACCCCATGAAAACAGTTACATACGTCCCCACATCCATTTATGTCGTTCACGTATCTAACAATGTTCATAATTTCAAATATATTACATTCATGTGGCTACATGTTGCTAAAAACATTATCAAGAAAAAAAAAACAAAATTTTAACTTTTCTCCCATTGTTTCAGAAAAACGCAATAAACGAAAATCGCAAATGGCTCCTTCCGCTCCACTAGCACCATTGCCCAAAGAACCTGATTCAAATACTGTACAGCTGCGTAACAATGCCTCCAAAATTGGTACTATCAATTTTACCCCAGCCCCAGCTCCGGTGCAGCCAACATCGAAACATCTGTTCTCTTCGCTGTCGTCGTCTTCCAATAACAAAAAACAAAAACCCAAAGTTAATAAATGTGATATTGGTGCACCGACCAATTTCCGTCACGTTTCACACGTCGGCTGGGATGATGATAAGGGCTTCGATTGTCAGGGCGATGAAAACGATGAAGTTCTAACGCAATTCTTTGCCAAGGCTGGCGTATCGAAACACCAGCTTAGCGATCGTGATACAAGGGCTTTCATCTATGATTTTATACAGAATCAAAATGTTTTGGATATTGTGAAACAGGAGAATGTGGAGAAACCAAAAACAACAATAGCTGCGGCACCCCCACCACCGCCACCAACAAGACATCACCATCATCATGTAAGTTGTTGCTACTAATTATAAAAAAATACAACTTGGTTAAATAAATTATTTCTTTCCAATGTTGTTTGTTAAGGCTCAAAATGGCAATACTACGACTTCAACAACAACAACATCAATACCAAGATCTGCACCTCCGCCACCAGCTAGACAACCTCCACCACCAGTACCTACAACAGTGCCTGGTCTTTCAAGAGCTCCTGCGCCACCCTCTAGACCACCACCACCTCCAGCTCCTAGTACAGCACCGGTAAGTTAATGATTTTATCTTTTGCAGGTTTGGGGACCGTTAATAATAATTTGTTTGTTTTCGTTTTCTCTCAACAGCCACCACCTCCTCCACCACCAGCGGCTTCATTTGCACCTCCACCACCGCCACCACCTCCGGCTATGGGTGAAGTACCCTCAATTACAACAACGCATGTTAAAACTGAAACTAAAGCTCCATCTAGTTTACCGCCAATATCTGATACACGTAGTGAACTTATGGATAGCATACGTAAAGGCGTACAACTTAAGGTAAAACATTTTGTTGTGTACCATACAAATTCATTTTGATTTGTTTATATATCTGTTAAAAGTTTAGAAACTTATTCTTGAAAAATCACACATTCTTGAAAAATCTACAAATGTATGGTAGTAGCCATAACTTTGACTCAGAGAGATAATCTTCAGTTCTACTATAGAGGATATAATGTCTTAACGCTCTGCAGACAATAGAAGAGTTCTAGGACTTTAATAGACGCTTTATTTTCTTAAACCACACTTAAATCTTCAGCACATTATTACAACAAATTTTTTTCATACGTAATGATTTGTTTGTGGTAGTCAATATAAACTACCAATTTGAACGCTATGATCCGTCGTATATTCGGTTGTATTAAATCTGCTTTTAGGGTTCTGCTTAGACATCCTGTATCACACGCTAATCTGCTTTGTCTAGGCGACGTTCTTCAACTGTAATTGGGAGGTGGACTTCGAGGACAACATTTATGCTGTTGTGCTTGACTACATGGGTGGCTGCATCAGTGTTAATTCTATTAAGGCATGCCTGATAGACTTCCTGATCCGGAAGGTCTTTTTTTAAAACGTTGCACCTCCCTCTATGTGTGCGGGACTTCTATCCACAATATAATGGTTTGAATGACACCCACTGTAACATCCAAGTAGACTTAAGAGAGAACTAACGTCTTCTTATGTAAATGATCTACTGGTGTCTACTTGTTGCATTTCTCAGGAGGGCATTGTCCATTGGACAAGTGCTGCCGGCAAGAGACTTGAAAGCCTGGTTTCTACTTCCTATATTATTGCAGACCGCTGTGGTATTCGCGGATAACTTAAAAAGTCTATCGAATATTATAACTAAAGCCTTGGGGTCGAAACATATAACTAAAACCTGACTTTAGTTCAGGAAAATCGGCTCATTTTCCAGGCTTCGGTAAAGATTTGGGCGCTTAACGACTGGTTGAGAAATGTCAATACCGCAAAGTGGTCTACATCCGTACCATTCTCTATTGTGATCCATCAGACTTCGGCACAGGACAATTAAGTTTATATTAAAGCATATCTTCACGTTATTTTAAAAAAGGAAATCATTGGATTGCCTCTGTTCTAAGATTAGTGATGTACCCCAATCGTATAGAGATTTATCTCGTTTGTTGGTTATCCTTCCCCAAAAGAAGCGGTGTCACAATCAATTATGAGTTGCCCTCAACATTCCAATTTATCTTGGTCTGATAAATCGGTTTTCGGCAGGAAGAGAAATATGAAAAGAGTAACTTTTAAAGCATGCTTCCATCCTCACTATCTATCCGTGTATCTATCTCCGCAGCCGCACAGCAGTTCCTCTACATGGGCATAGTCTATTTTTGTTTTCGTGTAGAAAAGGAGGTGTTCTGTGACCGCCTTCTTTCCCTCTAATAAAAGTAAAAAAAACGTTAACTTTTATGCATATTATTAAGGCCACAAAATATTTTTAAACATTTTTCTGAGCCACGGCTCTATCGGGACAATATATGTGGATTTTGAAAGCACTTTATTCTGAGCGACTGTCAGACCCAAATTTTGAGGCATATTTTGAATCCACTGCGTGGCTTAAAAATGCTCAAAATATGGATTTTCAAAAATTTTCTGAGCCAGGGTCTAGAAAATGCAAATTTTTACAACATTTTTTCTGAGCCAATGCCAATAAACTTGGAATTTTTAAGAAATCTTTTCAGAGGTAATTTCCATCAATTGCCAGACCATTAGACGAGGTATTTTTACGGAAGAAATTTCAGACCGAAATATTTGAATTTCTGAGCATTTTGCAGAAAAACATAGATTTGAAATAAAATGTTCGCAGTTACTTTCATGACAATAAACGTGAATTAATAAGAATTGCTGAAAGGAGCTTTCAGAGCAAATAACTAATATTTTTTGTAATGTTTCTGCTTCTTATGTTTTTTTCCGGAAGGACATTCTTGTCAATAAGTTAAGTAAATTTTCTAGAGGTTTTTTAGTTCAGAAAACGTGGATATTTTTTCTGGAGGGCTTTTTACTAAATTTCAAAAGGCGAGTTTTCACAGCTCATAACTTTGACATTCGGCCGAACTACATATTTCAGATGCAGACATTCCCTACACCCGGGAAGATAATTACCCGGGGAGGATCTTCAACAGAAGCCATTGATTACATCGAAGGTAACTTAGGTGGCATATTTCATTGTGGCTTTGCTGCAATAGTTGGCGTTAGTAGTGGAAAATATGTCTTGTCACCATAACATGACATAGCATTATGTTATAATCTAACAATCCTGACGTTTTTATAAGGACTTCGCTGATTTTTACGGAAATTCTCTGGAATAGATTTTTGAGTCCATATCTATCATTCCTGATGTTTTTTTTTTCGGATTTCCTTCATTTTTTTTTTTTTTTTTTTTTTTTTTTTTGGCAATCTCAGAAGAATTTATATTCCCTCCTATGTCTCTAATGCATTTTTACCATGACGACGGCCATCTATTGCCTGATAGAAAAATTAATCGGCCCTATGCATTTTGTCCAACTTTCATTGTATTATGTCTTTGCTTAGGGTGCGTTGTTTGCGAACACTTCCTTTTCCTACTCTATTGTCTTTGGGTTATCAATGCTGCTGTTTGGCTATTAGTCTTCTAACAGAAGAAGCAAATGCAGATGTTTGTGGTGTACAGACATAGCATAGTAGGGACATATCGCACCTCGTGATGGTAAAATGTACCTTCATATAATCATATTATAATATTTGTACTTAAATTTCATATAGGGACATATCGCATCTCGTGATGGGGGTAAAATGGACCTTCACATAGTCACATTATAATATTTGTATTTAAATGTCATGATTATGCCATTACGAACATGAACGTTTATTTCACAATTCATTTTTATTTTTTTTTCTCTTTACAGAAAGTGGACACATCAGCCCTTAGCACTGGCAGTGGCGATTCACATGGCGACCTTATGTCTGAAATTCGTATGGGCTTTGAACTTAAACCGGCTAGTAGTCGTGAAATTCCTTCAAATCGTGCCAGCGATGAACATGTCTCTGGTACCGATGCATTGGCTGATGCTCTGAGAAGAGCATTATTAGATCGGGGTCGTGTAATGCAATCATCTGATGATGAATCCGAATCATCGGGTAATGATGATGAGTGGGACGATTAAATTTATTAATTGGCATAGCCACTTTAAAACAACAACAACAACAAATAATAATAATAATGAAATAAAATGCATGACCAAAGGTGGGCAAATGGGGTTTATTACAAGTCGGGTATGTGTTATTGTAATAATGTTGTTCAATTTTTTCCAATTACTAATACCAAATTTTACAATATGGCTGCCTCTCTTTCAATGATAACAAATGAAAAAACAATATGAAAAACAAAACAAAAGAAAATGAAACGAATTCATTTAAACAATACAATATATATATTTTTTTTTGTAAGAAACTGTGTACTATATTTTACAATTTAATTTTGTATAAAGTGCGCGTACGTCAAAGACATAATTAAGTTCTGCATACGTTTAATTAAAAACTACCTTTTTTTTGTTGTAAATCTCTAATGCATTTTGTGTTTTGGGGTGGAGGATCATAAACTTCACCCTAGAAAAAAAAAGTAACGTTCATCTTCTTCGACATCTTTGTGTAGATTTAATATATAATTTTAAGTAAAACAGTCTAAAAATATTCTTTTAATTTAAAGAAAAAAAAATACTATTAAATAACATACAATTTAAATGGAAAAATTATCTAAAATCCATGGTACTGAAAGTGAATGGTTAACAGTTTAAGATAATACAATAATGGTATTTAGTTAAATACACTGTGTGCATATAAAAAATCGTATCTACTTCTTAAGTGAAGAAGTTTGAATTCTTCCACACAATGGAATGTGTGATGATGTGTTTTGAAATTTACACTTTACCACAGGAAAGTGAACGCTTCAAATCAGGCTTTTTTCTGAAGTATCTGCAATGCAATGCTATTTTAGACACAGTGAAAAAAAAACATTGTTTTTTAAAATTGCTTTTATTAATATTCCGTAATTTGTGTACGTTTTTCTTTCTCTTTAATTAGTTTTAAATAGAATTCTAGTCTTTTAAAAAAAGTATTGTTTATAGTGTAAACGCTAAAATATACACACCTACACACACACACATAAAATATTGATCTTGTATTTTCCGATGACATAAATACTCCATTTTACATACCTTAATATATACATAGTATATATGAGATTGGAAATTTTATTTTAATCATGCATATCCACTTCCTTCGGCTCAATTATCAAATAAATAAATGAAGGATGAATTCCAAAAAAAAAAGCAAAACAACAATGACCATAAACCACAAAAACGAAACATACATACATATACATATATCACTACCATTGCCCAGCAATTCAAAAGAAAAAAAACGAAACAAAACAAAATTAATAATCAAATTACAACTACTATATATCTAAATCTATATTTATGCAATGTATAAAAAATAAACACTTCTGTTCTCTTCTATTCTATTCTTTCTTCCTTTTTTTTTAATTTTAAATTAGTAACAATTGTGCCAAATACAAATGAAAATAGAAACCATAACTAAACAAAAAAATGGAAAATTATAGAATTACAAAAGAAAATACTATTAAAAAAAAAAACAAAAACAATATACATCACATCTTATATAAGTAACAAGGAACAACAAATAACAAATAGTAATTGTAACTGTTCTTTTTCCATGTATTTAAATTTCAAACATATTATAGTGTAAAAAAAAAACAAAGCAAAAAACAAATGTCAAATAGTCAAATAATAAAATCACTATCATAACTACAAACCCTAACAAGTTATAGGAACAAAGTTTTATTAGGTATACAAAAAAAAAAAAGAAAAATGTTCTACACAACATATTCCTTTATAACTATATATATTGCAAACAGAATAATAATGTTATTTAAAATAACATCTTTTAAAATCAATAATAAATTGCAAAACAAAAAAAGTATTTATGGAACAATTTTTTTTTTCTAAATGTTTAACAAAATGTCTCTGGAAGCCTTTGTCATTTCTCTTTCAACATCGCGAAATATTTGCCTGGGACCCCATTATTTTAAAGAAGGTGATCGATTCATCGAAAGTAAATATTAAAAAATATAAACATTTTATTCTAAAAGTGGAAAAGATTAGTCTATGCGATACAAAGAAATATGGTGCAATATGTACAGATGAGGTGTATATGAACTGATAGATACAAAGTGACTCACGTGTCATCAATAAAACAATATCATTAGGAAGATATTCGTTATGTTATTTTGCACCTTTATACCCACACTGTCTCAGCCTCAACTTTAAATCAGCTAATTTTGGAAAAAAAAAATTTAGCCATGTACTTACTTTTTATACCCTCCACCAAAGTATGAAGAGTATATTAAGTTGGCCATTCCGTTTGTAACTCCTCGAAATAATAATTTATATTCTTGATCAGTATAAGCCTTTATATCGATTTCACTTCGCAAAACTATAAAAATACAGATCTGAGACTATGCCCGCTTTCTGTCAGAATTATTCAAAATTATGTGCAAAAAAATTGATTTCATTTATTATATATTTTCCATATTTTTAAAATAAAGAAATATTTGGATATTCCTTAAAAAATATGATACAAACAGTCCAATCTTTCAATTGCATGGCAAAACTGGCAAATATCTGTAGAACCCGCATCGTAATATACGTTTTTTCCATTCACTGATTTTGAAAATATTTTTTCTTCAATTTTCAAAACAATAAATACAATATACAAATAAATACAATACAATCCTCTACCTTACCTTTTCATTGTTCCTTGGATTTAACCATGGCCGTCTGTGGAAATCACTCTAGCTCCCGAACGACATGAAGTAGGCTGACGAATTTTTCGTATTGAAAATGGGCTATATATTTTGAAATAGCTCCGCAATATTTAATGTATTTTGGCGGTTTTAGTCATATTTTTAAAAAAGAATTTGCGGTAATTTTTCAATTTGGGAACTTTTTTGAAAGGACCTCATAGCTGGACCCCCAATATTCGCTATTTTGATGATTTGTGTCACATTTTTCACCCATATTCTATCAAATTTACTATTTGGAGTTCGTAATGGATACTACCTCCACTGGCAGAAAATTTCATATACACAGGTCCACGTACTTCGTATAGCCCCATATAACGATACCTCCCAATATTCTGTATTTTGATGATTTAAGCTACACTTTTCAGAGGAATTATTTCAAGTTTACTTCCTATGACAAAAAAAATTGGTCAGTGCAGATCCACGACTTCGCATAGCCCCACCTATAACGATTTTTCGGTATTTTGATGATTTTAGCTACAATCTTCAAGAAAATGATCTCAAATTTGGTATTTAGTTTTTATCGCCTCATTGGCAGATGAGGTCCAAGTTTTCTTATAGTCCCACATAACTGTAAGACCTGATATTCGGAAATTTGAAAGTTCCGTTGAAATGGTGGAGAGTTTTAAAGGTTCGCCCCGGCCTTTATACCTGTAAAATAACACTCTGGTCTGGAAGTTTGTTTTGATGTGATACGAAAAATCTACCATTGTTCATTTCTCTTGATGCTCCAATATTCAGGTGTTAATATGTTTCATGTCTCGTGAAGCTTCCAAGTCCATTACACCTTCAAGAATTTGAGTGTCTTCTTATTTCCCAACATTCAACGCATGGATGTTTTTATTTACGTTTTCCAGCAAAATTTCTTATACTTGCTGCTGACTGGCTGTTAATGTTTAGATGTCCACAATTCTATCCACCAACTTCGTGAATAAAATTATCCTGCTGCCATACCTTTTTTCAGCACCTCTTATCTTAAGTTTGTTTTGAAGTAGTACAGTTTTTGTACCTTCGATAACCTGGAGATTTCATTCATCATCTTTTTAAATAGCCTTGCACTTTTTTAAGGCCATCTATTTAGCGTATAATCCTTTGCCTTTACGATAATTGCGGTATGCAAATAGTACCCTCAAAACGTAGTGTTGGGGGGCGTAAAAATTTAGAGAATTTACAATTCAAAATTGTAAGTCAAATTGAAAAAATCGCATCCGATAAAAAATATGACAAAAATTTGAAAAAAGATATTCACTTTTTATTGGCATATTTTTCCGCGATTTTCTTAGATTTTATCGTATTCTGGCAAGAGACCATTCCGAATTGATGGAAATTGTGAAAATCGGACCAGAGGTTCTTGATTTATAAGCTGAATAAATACGATCAATTCTTTTACATATATATTTCACCTATTTTGCTATATATCCGATTTCTTGGCTATTGGCATCACTGTAATGGTCAGAAGTGATCTTTTAATGTATTTGTAATTTGGCTGAGATTGAAAATATTCGCGGTTTAGTGGACATTTTCCTATTTTCTTACATAAAAGTTAGGGTCTATTTTACCCACTAATTATTGTCCGATGGCCGCCCAAAATTGGTAGATTTCTGCCCACTCCTAAACTCTAACTCCATGTAAATTTTCGCATCGATTGGTTCATAATTGTGGCCTATAGAACAACTGCAAAATCAGGAAATTTTTCTGTTTTTGGTCCATTTCAACCCCTAAATATCGTGCGATCATCTCCAAAAACTATAGGGTTCTAGGAGGATCGGTTCATAATTGCAACCTGTAGCTTGATTACAAATTAACATGGACAGACGAACAGATGGACGGACGGACATACATAGCTAGATCGACTCAGGAAGATCCATATATACTTTCGTATGTGGGAAACCAATATTTCGAGGTGTTACATAATTTTTGGCCCAATCAAACTTATAATACCCCCAACTCATAGTGTTGTAGGCAATAAAAAGAATCCCTAAATTAAAGAAAACAAGTAAAAATATTAAGTTCGTCCGCAAATACCAATTTTTAGACATATTCGCTGAAAAATGTGGCAAAAATCATCAAAATACCGAATATCGAGAGGTTCTTCTATATGGGGCTATACAAAAATGTGGACCTATAAATACAATGTTTCGCCAACGGAGCTTGAACCCATTAGGACCCATAAATAAACATTTTTAGACAAATTCACGAAGAAATGTGGCAAAAATCATCAAAATACCGAATATCGTGAGGTACCGTTATATGGGAGCTATACCAAAGCCTGGACCTATACATACAATCTTTCGCCACCGGAGCTAAAATCCATTATGACAAATAAATACCAATTATGACCAATAAATACCAATTTTTAAGCAAATCCGCGAAAAAAATGTGATAAAAAAACCATCAAAATACCGAATATTGGGCGGTACCGTTATATGGGGACTGTACCAAAACGTGAACCAATACATACAATATTTTGCCACCAATGCTAGAGCTTATTATGACAACAAATACCAATTTTTAGGCAAATCGGTGAAAAAATGTGGCAAAAATCATCAAAATAGCGAATATCGGAAGATCCCGCTATATGGGGACTATACGAAAACGTGGACCGATATATCTTATTTTCAATACCAACCATCCTGGACATAATACGCTCTACGTCAAATACAGACAGGCAGACGGATATCGTCGAATCGACTTAGAATTTTATGCTGATTATGAATATATATACTTTTATGGGGTCTACAACGAATATTTAGGGATGTTAATAAATATACTCTCCTTTCCAAGGTGGAGTGAATAAAAATGACCTTGTGTACGAATAGTAGAGAAAGAGGGTGAATTGTGAAGTACAAATAATAGCGGTAAAGCACGGTTAATAGAGGTCCAAATTCAAAAGCCATGTCCTATGATTGTATAATCGTAACTCGCGCACTATAATGGCGCCCAACGTGGGGTCCTTTAAATTCTTATACGTTATATGGTCCTTTAAATTCTTATATTTTCTGCGGATGTAGATGTTGTTGCCAGATATATGTGTTACTGTGTGTTGTCCTATGTGCAATGTCAACTATTCTTAATGTTCTTGAACTTATATGTGATTTGTTTAACCAGCTAAGTAGCTAGAATTCCTAAACATTACTAAAACGCCTTAGTCCGCATAATAGGGTGTAGGCTCTCCCTGCTTTATGGAGAGGTGGCCCACTCGGTCGGTAGGGCCGGGCAAAAGTGGCATTTTTGGAGTTGAAAAAAATTGACGTGTCAAGATTGGGTAAGCCAAATATGGGAAAAAGGTGACGAAGTTCTCTGGTTATGGTTGTATGTCCTGTAATTTTAGTTTTAGCATTTTCTGGTAATAGTACCAAAACTAGAAAAAAATATATTTGCCATGGCTGAGCTAATTAGAAGCCAACCCATTGAAATGCATAGATTCAACGAATATAGCGTGTTTTCAGCCAACAGACCTTTCAGAAGTGCAGTGCGATTATGCTATCCAGTGTTGGCAGCGAAAATTGACTTTATATCCAGAACATTGTTGTGTCTCTCAAAGTGATTGTACCATTAAAACAATAAGGAAACCAAACAGATTTTTTAGGATATACTCATACCCAAAACAAAACCTAATAAAACTTTGTATCTCATACTTGTGTGCGTGTCTTTAATTTGTCTTCTATATGTGTACATATATATTTTTTTTACATGTATGAAAATGTGCCTGTGTAACATTTTCTCTGTTGACATCTGTTACAAGAAAAATAAACATTAAATATATAGCGAAACTATATACCTATAGATATGTACGACCATAAATTAATACTACTATCTACATAATTATTTTCGAAAACCAAAAAGAATATATAATGGTGGACCTACATACATTTTAAGAGACAGAGAGTTATAAAAAGAAACACTTTGACTTTGGTATGTGTATTTTTATCGGAAGAATTGAAATTCTTAAAAGACAAGACTTTATATATATTTGGAATGTTTGATATCTTATTGAGAAATTTACAGACATATGTATACATACATAAATGGGAATTATTACTAATTATATAAATAAAAAATAAATAAAAATTGATATTTATTCAAAATGTGGAAACAATTTTAAAATTTAATTAACATATACGAAACTATAATGGAATAAAACAAAAATTATCTAAAAAAATTACAAAAATATTAAACTAATCCTTGAAAATAAATTACTATTTAAAACAAAAATTATTTATTTTCATATTTCATAATATTGTCAAATATACTATGTAACAGAATTATTGTGATTCTTGAAGTTTGCCTTGAACAAAATTGGAGGAGCAAAATTTTTGCAACAACTCAATTTTCCGATTTCGCTTAGAATATATACAGGGTGGGATAAAAAAACGGCAACAAAGTCAAACGCCATAACTTTTACATTTTTTTTAAAATTTTATTGAATGAAAGCAAAAAAATGTCGGAAATAGCTTCAAATTTTAGAATAAGTTTGGATTTGTTCGAATTGGTTACCTTTGGCACGAATTATGGCCTTCAAACGGGTAAAGAAACCGTCACACGCTACCCGAATGTTGCTCTGCGGCATTTTGGCCCATTCTAGGCGAAGCGATTGTTTGAGGTGATCGACACTTTGGTATTTTTGCAACAACTCGATTTTCCGATTTCGCTTAGAATATATACAGGGTGGGATAAAAAAAACGGCAACAAAGTCAAACGCCATAATTTTTACATTTTTTTTTTAAATTTTATTGAATGAAAGCAAAAAAATGTCGGAAATAGCTTCAAATTTTAGAATAAGTTTGGATTTGTTCGAATTGGTCACCTTTGGCACGAATTATGGCCTTCAAACGGGTAAAGAAACCGTCACACGCTGTCCGAATGTTGCTCTGCGGCATTTTGGCCCATTCTAGGCGAAGCGATTGTTTGAGGTGATCCACACTTTGGTATTTTTGCAACAACTCAGAAGACCTCCTTAGGATATACAGGGTGCGATAAAAAAAACTGCAACAAAGTCAAATGCCATAATTTTTACATTTTATTGAATGAAAGCAAAAAAATATCGGAAATAGCTTCAAATTTTAGAATAAGTTTGGATTTGTTCGAATTGGTCACTTTTGACACGAATTATGGCCTTCAAACGGCTAAAAATAACCATCACACGCTGCCCGAATGTTGTTCTGCGGCATTTTAGCCCATTCTCGGCGAAGCTATTGCTTGAGGTGATCGACACTTTGGTATTTTTGCAACAACTCGGAAGACCTCCTTAGGATATACAGGGTGAGAAAAAAACTGCAACAAAGTCAAACGCCATAATTTTAAAATTTTATTGAATAAAAGAAAAAGATGTCGGAAATAGCTTCAAATTTTAGAACAAGTTTGGAATTGTTCGCAATGATCACCTTTGACACGAATTGTGGCCTTCAAACGGCTAAAAAAAACCGTCACATGCTGCCCGAATGTTGCTCTGCGGCATTTTGGCCCATTCTCGGCGAAGCGATTGCTTGAGGTGATCGACACTTTGGTATTTTTTAGTGCTAACCTTGCATTCCAAAATGTTCTAGTCACAATATTCCAACGGATTGGTATCCGGAGACTTTGGTGGCCATTGTGTGCTGGAAATGAAGCGAGGAACCTCATTTTGTAACCATTCTTGGGTGGAGCGTGCTGAGTCCTGTTGAAATGTCCAAGGTCTGCAGCCAAAATGTTTGCGTGCCCAATGCTTTAATACACCCTCCAGAATATTTTCACGGTAATATTCGGCATTTATTCTGATGCCTCGATTAATACGAGCGGAGAGTGGCCATCAGCTGTTATGGCGGCCCACACCATCACCATGGCCGGCGCTTGAGTTCTGGTGGCCAACCGAAGGTGCACATTTTCAGCTGACCTCCTCGGCAAGTAAACACGATCATTTTGTTTGTTTTCAAACTGCTGGACAACGAATGTTTTCTCATTGGAGAAAACCAAATTCGGCATTCGGCAGTTCACCACTTTCGGCCAAGCGAAGCAACTCTTTATCTCTTTTGAGTCTATTTTCTTTCTGTAGCGGTGTAAGTTCTTGAAATTTCAATGGCTTTTCCCCGAGCTCATATTTCAATATTTGCCGAATGGAATATTGCGATATGTCCAGATCACGAACCATTTTTCGGCCACTGCGACGCGGGTTTCGATCAAGTGGCTTCTTTACTTGTTGTATTCTTCCGTCCACTTTCTTGACGTCGGGCTACGCTACCAGTATCACGGTAACGAGCGATGGTACGAGACACAAAAGATTTATTCACATTTAAATGCTGGAGTGCTCTAACGATAAGCACTTGTGGGTTTCCAGCGAAATATAAAGAAATCACACTGTCACGCTTGAATTCCATCACGAATAACATTTTTTTTAGAAAATTCTAACCAAAATGCTTTTGTACGCTTGTAAACAATATAATGAGCTGTCACTGGGATAATTTTAACAGCTGTCGGACGAGTGGCTTAGAAATGACAGCAGTCTGAAGTTGGTTGCAGTTTTTTCATCTCACCCTGTATATCTCAGATTTGCCTTTTATTGTTGAAATATCAGCCCAAGTAGTATGGAATTTTTCGCATACGATCAAATGAAGGCTGTAAATAAGGATGTCAAATATGGTCGAAATCAGTTCAGATATAGCTCCCGTACGCCTCCGCGGCCGTAATATGCCCTCTGTTACTACGATATTTGGGAAAATGTATCAAATACAGCTCAGAAATATAATAATAATTTTAACAGCTGTCGGACGAGTGGCTTAGAAATGACAGCAGTCTGAAGTTGGTTGCAGTTTTTTCATCTCACCCTGTATATCTCAGATTTGCCTTTTATTGTTGAAATATCAGCCCAAGTAGTATGGAATTTTTCGCATACGATCAAATGAAGGCTGTAAATAAGGATGTCAAATATGGTCGAAATCAGTTCAGATATAGCTCCCGTACGCCTCCGCGGCCGTAATATGCCCTCTGTTACTACGATATTTGGGAAAATGTATCAAATACAGCTCAGAAATACCTTTGTCAAATTTTATCGAGTTCTGTTCAGATTTGATATACATCTTTATCCGATTTCAAGTTAATTGTGCACCGAATATAATATCATATAAGCCCGAATTGAAAAGACACAAATGCCTCGGCCCCCATATAACGGTACCCCCGATATAAGATATTTTGATGATTTTAGCCACATTTTTCAATGGAATTGTATGAAAATACACACAAGCAGTTCTTTGCCAGCACTTTACTCCCTGAAAGAGAATTGTCTATATAGGTCCACTATATCGTATATCGGTACACCCCGATATTCGGTATTTTGATAATTTTAGCTACATTTTCCAATGGAATAGTCTGAAAATCCACACGAGGAGTTCTTTGTGAGCACTTTATCTCTTGAAAGAGAATTGTCTATATAGGTCCACAGTATCTTATATCCCCATATAACGGTACCCCCCGATATTCGGAATTTTGATGATTTTAGCCATATTTTCCAATGGAATGGTCTGAAAATTCACACAAGGAGTTCCTTGTGAGTACTTTATTCCTTGGAAGATAATTATCTATGTAGGTCCACGATATCCTATAGCCCCCATATAACGGTACCCCCCGATATTCGGTTTTTTATGATTTTAGCCACATTTTTCAACGGAATTGTCTGAAATTCTAACAAGAAGTTCTTTGTGAGTACTTTACCCCTAGACATAGATTTGTCTATATTGGTCCACAATATCGTACATCCGCCCATATATCTGCACCTTCCGATATTAGGTATTTTAAAGATTCTAAGAGAACTTTTAATGGATTTTATTTTATTATTTTTTTAAATGTCTTTATTCGTTCCAAATGGTGGAGGGTATGCAAATTCGGCCCGGCCGAACTTACTGCCTTTTACTTGTTTATTATACTCTACATCATATAGTGGTAAGGGTATTATGCATTTGTGCATTTGTTTGGAAGCGAGATAGACCCATAGTTACTTTTGAGAATCTGTCCGTCCGTCCGTCTGTCCATGTATTCTTGTTAAAAAATGCAGGTCGCATTTATTATCCAATTGAGATTGCTTGGTCCAAGGGCGAACCCTATTGAAATTGGTGAGAATCAATTCAAATTTAGATATAGCTCCCATATGTACCCCAAAAGTACCGCAAATGACCAATATCAGTCCAAAAGAACTGAATTTTTGGCATATCCGACCGAATTCAGTCTTGAAGCAAGAACATCAAATTTGGTGAAAATCGGTCAGATATAGCTTTAGCTCCAATATATATATTTGGTACATGAATGATATTTGGTACAAGATATCAGACACATAAACAAGTGTGTCAATATCGATTTAGATTTGGATATAGCTCCCATATATATCTTTATCCGATTTCAAGTTTATTGTGCACCAAATGGCTAATATAAGCCCAAATGGACTGAATTTTGGCACTTCAGCCTAAAAACAAGTGCTTCAAATTTTGGGCGAAAATCGGTTCAGACATATCCATAGCTCCCATATATATGTTTCATTCGATTTGGTGTTAAAGCCACTCACATGCGTAAAATGTACTCCACAACAGTGATGTTCGCTACAGAGCATCAGTTACTGCTCGAAAATACCTCTGCCACATTTTATCCAGATCGATTCAGGTTGTTATATAGCTTCGATATACATCATCATCCGATTGTACGCTTATTGCTCACCCAAATTGAATAGATTTTTTTCATATTCAAACGAATTTTACCATTCGGTAAAATAAAATTCCAAAAAATATTTTTTTTATACCCTCCACCATACTATGGAGGGTATATTAATTTTGTCATTCCGTTTGTAACTCCTCGAAATACTCATGTCAGACCCAACAAAGTATATATATTCGTCTGTCTGTCTGTTGTAATCACGCTATCTTTCGAACAAATTGAGATAGAAGGCTAAAATTTTGCACACATGTATATTTTCCCAGTAGGCAGGTTAAGTTCGTAAATGGGCCATGTAGGTCCACGTTTGGGTATAGCCCCCATATAACGGTACCTCCCGATATTCGGTATTTTGATGATTTTAGCGACATTATTCACCGAAATTATTTCAAATTTGGCATTTGAAGTTCGTAACGGATACTACAGCCTAAGACAGAAAATTATCTGTGCAGGTCCACGTCTTCGTGTAGCCCCCATATAACGGTACCCCCCGATGTTCGGTATTTTGATGATTTTAGCGACATTGTTTACCGGAATCGTTTCAAATTAGGTATTTGAAGTTCGTAATGGATACTACATCCTAAATCAAAAAATGAGCTATATAGGTTCACATCTTCATATAGCCCCCATATAACGGTACCCCCCGATGTTCGGTATTTTGATGATTTTAGCGACATTGTTTACCGGAATCGTTTCAAATTTGGTATTTGAAGTTCGTAATGGATACTACATCCAAAGTCAAAAAATGAGCAATGTAGGTCCAAGTCTTCATATAGCCCCCATATAACGGTACCCCCCGATGTTCGGTATTTTGATGATTTTAGCGACATTATTTACAGGGATTGTTTCAAATTTCGCATGTGAAGTTCGTAATGGATACTTCAGCCCATGCCAGAAAATTGTCTGTGCAGGTCCACGTCTTCGTATAGCCCCCATATAACGGTACCCCACATATTCGGTATTTTGATGATTTTAGCTACATTATAAACAGATTTTTCTTCAAGTTTCGCATTTAAATATTGTAATAATTTATGACAAAAGTTGCCTATGCAGGCCCACGTCGTCGTATAAGCATTCGGTATTTTTAAGAATTTAACAGAATTTTTAACGGGTTTTATTCTTTGGAAATTGCTAAATTTGTACCAAATGGTGGAGGGTATTAAAAGTTCGGCCCGGCCGAACTTACAGCTTTTTTACTTGTTAATATTATCCTTATCGAAGTCTTCTACTTCACATGAATTCCCAATATAAACTTTTTTGTTACGGGAGCTCTACTTTTGACCTTTCATTACTGGTTCTCATTGTTTCATGGAAAGAATCACCAAAATAATGTTGCATGGTATAATTCCAAACTCATCATATTCATCACTAAAACAAAACAAAAAAATGTTCTTTTCGAGTGAAATGCTTTAAATGCAAATTAATAAATTTAAATTAAATTAAATTAGATAAATGAAAACAATAATGATTTCGGTCTCCTGTGTGACGTTAAATTAACAAAAAGAGAAAACTACAATTTATTCTAGATCTAGATTTTAGATTCTAGATCTCAAGAAATTACAATTCCAAAATAACAAAAAAAAAACAATCCATTTTAGTGCTCATTACAAACAAAATCGAAATAAGTTTTGTGTTTTTATCTCGATTTTAATTGCAAAAAAAAAATGTCTTCGACAAAGAATGAAATCTATCATTGGGTACTACGTGTGTGTCTTTCCTAAAAAAAACAACAAGGTTTTGTAGATATGCAATTGTATAAAGTGTATTATGTATTAACTTTAATTAATTTACTAACAAATATTAAACAGAAAAAATAAATAACTGTTCTTTCAATTGTAACCGTAATGAAAACAAACCAATTAAAAATGAGCAATAAAATGCAAAGAGAATATTTTTTGTTTGTTTTTTGAAATTTAGGTGTATAATAGTATATTACAAATCAAATTAAAAGTAATAAAGAAAAATAACAATGTATACCAAAAAAAAAAATTATGTGGAGTTTTATTTCAAACAAGTTGGAAGAAACCTTTAACTGTCGAGGTGAAAGTTTGGGACGTATTTTATTACGTGGTGTTAATTGTTAGCACTTTTCGAATTCACTTTTTTTAATGTCGAATTTTCTTATTTTTAGTTTCGAAGATTTGGACCAACAGCCTCAGATTTTTTAGTTTATCGTGCTAACTCTGTACCGCTGTTCCCAATCGGGGCTGTCATAGAAACCAATTTTGTCACTATTGGTTTTAAATACGACAAGAAAAAATGATTTGGTGTCATGAAAATCAATGTTATCGGTTTTATTTTCGAATTAGAATTTTATCGGTTTTGGTTGTCATAGAAGCCAATGTTATTGGTTTTGTTTTTGGAAATAAACCAAGTTGCTTAGAGCTGTCACTTTTCATTTGCTTTGGATTTTTTAAACAATTTTAAAGGATATTCAAAGGACTAAAAATGTGGATTTTTTAAATAATTTTTAAAGGACTAGAAACTTGGATTTTTTAAAGAATTTTTAAAGGATATTTAAAGGACCATAAACGTGGATTTTTTAAAGAATTTTTTGGTAAACGTGGATTTTTTTAAAGAATTTTTAAAGGACTATAAACGTGGTTTTTTTAAAGAATTTTTAAAGGAATATAAACGTGAATTTTTTCAAAGAAATTTTAAAGAAATATAAACGTGGATTTTTTTAAAGAATTTTTAAAGGAATATAAACGTGGATCTTTTTAAAGAATTTTTAAAGGACTATAGACGTGGATTTTTTAAGAATTTTTAAAGGACTATAGAAGTGGATTTTTTAAAGAATTTTTAAAGATTTTTTAAAGGACTATAAACGTGGATTTTTTAAAGATTTTGTGAAGGACTATAAACGTGGATTTTTTAAAGATTTTTTAAAATATATTTTAAGGACCATAGACGTGGATTTTTTAAAGATTTTTTAAAAGATATTTTAAGGACCATAAACGTGGACTTTTTAAGGATTTTTTAAAAGATATTTTAAGGACCATAAACGTGGACTTTTTAAGGATTTTTTTAAGAATTTTTAAAGGACCATAAACCATAAATCTGCAATGCAGCTTTATGAGTAAGTTCACAATAAAAAAATTTACTTACGTTATCTCCGGCAACTCCAGTGGGTTGCTGAAATCTCTAAGAGCTTTTCTCGTCACCTTTTCTGAGCGTTCTTCGACCAACAACACAAAAACTACCACTGCTGATGCCATCTTACTTATTCCTTACTTACTTACGACTTATTCCTTTTTTATTTACTTTACTTTTACTGATATTTCAATTTCAAATAAACAAACAACACGTGTAAGCAACATCAGCTGTTTCGAACATTGGTTTTATATACATTCGAAATTGACAAAACCAACTTGGTTTCATGACACCAAATGAAACCGACATTGGTTTACAAAAACGACAATAATCTAAACCGACATGGTTTCTGTGACAGCCCTGAATAACTTGACTCATTATTTTTTAGCTTATTGGAAATCAATATACAGGATAAGATAAAAAAACCTCAACAAAGTCAAACGCCATAATTTTTACATTTTTTTTTAATTTTATTGAATGAAAGCAAAAAATGTCGGAAATAGCATCACATTTTGAACAAATCTAAACTTAGAATAAGTTTAAAATTTGCCACCTTTGGCACGAATTATGGCCTTCAAACGACCAATGAAACCGTCACATGTCATGTTGCTCTGCGGTATTTTAGGTCAATTCCCGGCGAAGCGTTTGCTTGAGGTGATCGACACTTTGGTATTTTTTTTCTTCAAAATATTCCAGACACAATAGTCCAACGGATTGGTATCCGAAGATTTTGGTGGCCATTGTAGGCTGGAAATGAAGCGAGGAACCTCATTTTGCAACCATTCTTGGGTGGCGTGTGCTGAGTCCTGTTGGAATGTCCAAGGTCTACGGCCAAAATGTTTGTGTGCCCAAGGCTTTAGTACACCCTCCAGAATACTTTCGCGATAATATTCGGCATTTATTCTGATACCACGATCGATTAATACGAACGGAGAGCGCCCACACCATCACCATGGCCGGCACTTGAGTTCTGGTGCCCGAAGGTGCACATTTTCAGCTGACCTTTCTGCCAAGTAAACAAGATCGTTTTGTTTGTTTACAAACTGCTGGACAGCGAATGTTTTCTCATCAAGGAAAACCAAATTCGACAGTTCACCTCTTTCGGCCAAGAGAAGCAACTCTTTAGCTCTTTTGAGTCAATTTTTTTCCGCTGCGGTGTATGTTCTTGCACTTTCTGGAATTTCAATGACTTTACCCCGAGTTCATTTTTCAATATTTGCCGAATGGAATATTGCGATATGTTCAGCTCCCTATCCATTTTCCATTTTCTTCCGTCCACTTCCGCTTCCTTGACGTCGGGCTACGCTACCAGTATCACAGTAACGAGCGATGGTACGAGACATAAAAGATTTATTCACATTTAAATGCTGGAGTGCTCTAACGATGTGAGGCCCTTGTGGTTTTCCAGCCACTATCACACTTGAATTCCATCACGAATAATTTTTTTCTGGAAAATTCTCACCAAAATGCTTTTGTACGCTTGTAAACAATATAATGAGCTGTCACTGGAATAATTTTAACAGCTGTCAAGCGAGTGGCTTTGAAATGACAACAGTCTGAAGTTGGTTGCTGTTTTTTCATCTTACCCTGTAATTATACTAAATGATACTAAATTTGGTATTGATTGAAGAGATATGGCTGGAATACCGAAATTTGATTTGATGAATTCGAAGTCTCTGTTATTATCTGGAATTGAGATATGGAGTGGTTTTGGAAATCGATACCATGAGCGTACGAAAGGTGCATTGAGTGAAGGGATAAAGCTGAAATGCTGTAATTTGATATTAAGGTCACTGTTGGTGTCTTTAGTTTATACAAGGAGCTGGCTTTGGAAATGCGTACAAGTGCAAAATGCCACAAAGTGTGTCGTTTTGTGTTGGGATTGAGATGGAATGGATGGACATCCGACGTATAACTTCACAAAATGTTTTGTAATTAATTTGGAATTGGGTCTTAGGATAGAGGTGGAGTTCTGATATTTGATATGGATGGTTTACATAGGAAGAAAATTAGACGTGAATACATTGTGCAGTGGTTTGACTAACATTCTCCGCGGTAAACTTCAAATGAAAGATTTTGAAGACTTTTTGGTGTAAGAGATAAACATTTTCCTATTATTCTTCCCGAAAAGGAAAAACCTTAAATAATATATTAAATCTTAAAAGTCTAAAAACTTAGTAAAATGTATGAAGTGTTGATAATAAATGTTTTCTCAAACTGAACAAATTTGAGTACTAAAAAACCTAACGAAACAAATCAAAAATTTTAAGGTGGACTTTTCGAAGTAGCGGGTACGGTACTGTCTAGTAGAGTTGTTCCAATCTAGTTCGATCGAACGAACTAGTTCCTTATCTAGTTCCGTGGACTCCTACCGTTTTTTATGAAAATTCTACGTATGAGTGATATGAAATACACTGGTGACCAAAACTAAAGCAACTAAAATTGCAAAGACAATAAATGTCATGAAACTTTTACAAAAATTAACAAATCGTAATTATTTTCCAGTTTTAAATGAGGTCTTTAATTCACATTTAAGAAACTAAAAATAAAAATACAAAAATAATTTTGAACGAAAAATAATATATGGAAAACTAAAATGACCCAATTATTTTATTTTGTTGCATGAACTTCCATGGGGGCTTCCGGATGGGGAGAGTGGTCTTCGTCTGAGACACGGGAGTAATCCGTGTTTGCGGGAAAAAGGGGGTGGCCACAGTTCAGAAAAGGGGGAAATTGTTAAAGATGAGCGGTATATAGAGGAATCCACTGGTGGGCATAAACCCTTATTTGGGGGTGGTAAGTTGGATCTGCACCCCAGGGCTGTGAATGTTCTCAGCTTTTCAAATGTAGTTAACAATTAAATTCTTGTGTTGATAGTCTGTAATAAAAATAGTCGGCTTGAGCGTTCAAAGTTACTTCTCGCTTGCTAGACTTGCCAACTATGATTATTCGTGCCTGCAAGAGAGTGGGTTAATATAAAAAGTAACTTACTAAATGCAATGACCATTTAAGGGAACGCATGGAAGAGAACAAAAAAATGTAACATAAAGAGTAGTAATGAAAATAGATGGCAGTAAGGCAGGAAAGGGGTATGAAAAAAGATGAGAATTTTCGAATATGAAAGGGTAAACTCCATTTTAATTTTATGCAAAGAATTTTAGGTTGAGAGTGCAAATAGGGTGATTTTGGCGCAATGACTCAAGAGACAAGTATGTAAAAATATGGCGTTTTAGCTTGGGAAGAGATATGGGGTATAAAAGAAAAAAAAAACCTTAACCAAGGAGAAGGTTGAGTCAGTTGTGCAAAGAATCGTGCGGTGTTCAATAATTTAGTAGTGCTTAAAGAAGTACAAAATTTTTTTTGCTAAAAATAATAGAAGTTTAAATGTGAGTGTGGAATAAATTAATTTGTTTATTAAATAAAATATGATATATGATATATTAAAATTTAGTTTAAATTTCTGGCCTCGCTGGAAGATATCTGGATGTGTGTGCTGAAAATAAAAGTAAAAGGATATATTAAAGATTTGTTAAGTAAGTGGTAATAGGAATAAGGAAATTAGATGTTTAATGTAAAGGTGTTTTTAGATGAAGATTGCCTGAGTGAGCGAGTGACCACAGAGTCGTTACCCAGGAAATAAGACACACAGGGCTGGGAGATAAAGCACACTCTTAAACAAATCACACCGCACCAAGAGACTACCTAAGAAGTCTTGCACTAAGACTGACCGAGGGGCTTCATTTTTGTGGATGGTGGTTGATACCCGAAGATCCGAATAAAAGTTCCACCATAGCCGAAAAAGGACTACAGGCCCCAAAATGAATAAGTATAATGGTGTAGTAAGAAGATAATATTTTTAAAACCTTAAAGTACTCGCTAATGATTTAATAACATACCTCAAAATCAGAGTTGTAAAGAATTGAAGAAGTGAAACAGGTCCTGAGAGAAGACGGAAAAAGTTAAGGACAATAAAATTAATAGTAAAAGTACCTTCTGATATTCAGATAAAAAAAATATACTGAAACTAAAGAACCAAAACAAAATCACACGTATCAAAAAGGAGAGAAGGAGATAATCTAAGTTAGGTTTAAGGATTGAATTTTAATATATCTAATTTTAAGTTTTAAGAGTAGGTTATGTATTTGTATCGTTAGTATAGGTAAAAAAAAAATGTTAGATGAGATATACAAAGTCATTTGTTTTTAAATAGGAATTTTTGGTACGAATGAACCATCTCATTACTAGCCTAAGTGAGCTCTTTTAGGCAGGAAATTTTTCGTTAGATTTACGGCCAACAAATGGGCAAACCTTTGGACTTTGTAGGTCTCTGAGTTTTTTTCAGTGTAACATAAATAATTTTTTGGTTTGTCAATTTAATGTTGTATTTTTAGTATACTTAAATATAAAAATATCAGCGTTCTAGCGCCAAATATGGAACACTAAGTGTCGTCAATTTTGGGGATGATTCCGTAAGGTAAACTAAACTGGTATGTGTTTGTAAAAATGTTGTGGGGCTTTGTAATAAAAATTGGACGGATGTTATAAGCCTAGGTTGGGAGGGCCAGTGTGAGACAGATTCACCAAGTCTCTAGTGCAGAAAGGGGTTTGTGATTTTGAGTAAAGTGATACCTTCTTTTTTGTTCAGGTTCAAAGGGGACTGAGTGGGTTGGAACTCTACCTGAGTTGCACTGAGCAGCCGAACAGCTCGTCCCAAATCCTTCACAGGAAAGAACCATAACAGATGGCGCCCAAGCAAATGATACAGGATCGAGTATCCTAAATTAAGGATGCAGGCCTAATTCGGGCGTGGAATGACAGCAAGCCACGCAATAAGAAAACAAAAGATAATTACAATAAACTTTTGGGAATAGTCCGATTTTAGCGAGGACCGGAAGAGAATGCAACCAAAATTTTGAAATAAGTATTTTGATAATGTGCCTAATGAGTAGAGGAAATTGCTGAACTGAAGACTATATCTCACCATTTACCATAGGATAAGTGCAATATCCGTTAGTTCAAGTGTGACAGCGTTTAGTATTGTATGATGCCTATTAAGGAATGTCATACCCAAATAGTATAACAGTTTCCAAAATGCAGGTATTACAATATCCTCTCAGGACTTAAGTCCCGGGACAGTGTTTTGAATATCTGGAAAGAAAAAAATCGTGAGATCTTTTCTTGACAACGATAGTATGAAGAAATGCCACGGGTGGAAACGAATTACCAGATTTAGAATGTAATATGATGGCAAGATCCATGTCTGCACAAATCCCGTAAGGGAACACTGTAAGAAATATGTAACTTACACGATTATGAAATAACATAACACACAAACCAGTTTACCGTGAAGGATGAATCCCCATAGCTAAGTACTGAAAGTAACAAAAAAATAGAATTATAGTTGTGGAATAACAAAAAAAAATTTGATTCAAAATTATAGATAAGAAATTATATGAATGAGTGAAGTCAGGAGAAGTACAAGGCAGAAGAGAACTCGACCCAGTTCTTTTGATCATTTTAAAGCACCACATCCAGTAGATCGAAAATATCGAAAAGACAGGACGGGCTTAAGAATGGCTACGCAACAAATGGAGGATTCGAGAATATGGGATATGTCAGGCACTATAAATGCCTCGAATAGGAATGGAAGCCAAAATCCACAAAATGTTAGGCCACAAGTAGAACCGAATACAAATATCCATGAGGAATTAGATCCCTCTGTGCGTAATATGGTGACACAAAGTGTCGAAGGAGTACAACAAAGCCTAAATACGATGGTTAAGGAGACAGTGGCCAAAGAAATGACACGAGTGTATGAAATGATTTCACAAATAAATGATAGCGTGAGAAATTTAGCCGCGGAGAGGCAATCGAGTGGTTGTAGGCCGGATAGTGAATATAATCATAGACCGGATAGGAATGTTCAGTCTGGATCACAACCTAGTGTAGATACGGGCAACACCAGAACTCGCAATACACCGCAGCCAGTACAACCATTGGGAAATTGGCCAATAATCGAAAATAGAAGATGCAGAGTGGAGAAATTTGGTGTAAACTTTGACGGAAATCAAAATAAATTATCTGTGGAAGATTTCGTTTTTCGAATTGAGCACCTCCAGTGGAGCAACCAGTTGTCATGGGCAGAAGTATTACGCGATTTTCACTTGTTAGTTTCTGGTGAAGCACAAGAATGGTACTGGTTGCAGTTAAAGAGTGGGAAGATAGGAACTTGGGAACAATTGAAGCAAGCCTTGTTTAGTCGATATAGAACACCGAAATCATATTTAGAGGCCACCAGAAACCTGTTGGATAGAAAACAACAACCTGGGGAGTCAGTAGATGGTTTTTTTCATTCTTTCAACTTATTGTGCTCAAAAATAGAACATCCTATAAGTGAATTTGAACTGGTGAGAATAGCTAAGAGTAATTTGAAGGAAAGTTTAGGCAGAATAGTTTTTCCCATGTTCGTTTCGTCCATAGAACAATTGAGGATTGCCTGCGCTGAAGCGGAAAGGAATTTCCTAAGGAAAGATAATAGATATGTACCTCCACACTCAGCGAGATTGGTAAGGCAAGTTAATGAGGCCAGTATAGAAATTCATAGAATGAATGATGATCAAAACGAGCAAGAAATTGCTGCGATGGGAGTAATGGTAACATGTTGGAACTGTCAGAAGACAGGCCATGTTTTCAAGGACTGCATATCGACGGAAAGACACATATTTTGTTACCGTTGTGGTAAAGCTGACACTATTACCCCATATTGTCAGAAATGTAAGTCGGGAAACGGGAAGAGGAACGTGGTCAAGGCAGGGAACCAGCGTTCGGGAGAAGCTACTGCCAATCAGATCCAACAGTAGTATCACAACCAATGAGGGATTACAAAAAGTTGCGCCATTATCTTCCTCCAGAAATTAGAAAACAAAATTATGAGATAATAAAATCTAGAATATTCGGAGAAATTGAAAGGAGTAACGAAGTAAACTTAGAAGATAATTTAGTAGCACAGAACTTCAAACAGGTACCGGCACGTAAATCCCCATCAAGAAAGATTTTAAAGCTCAGGAAACAACACAAGGAAAGGAAACGAGTCTGTAGAAATGTAGCAGAGGCAATAGGGAAATTTGGGAGAAGTAATGGAGACGATCCAAGACCCTACGCCGATTTCAAAATAGGTGACGTTAGATTCAGGGGTTTATTAGATTCCGGAGCTACTATAAGTATCCTAGGAAAAGGATGTCGGGAGATGATAGACAATCTCGGGTTGGAAATCAATAAAATATTTTCGAATGTTCGAACAGCATCGGGACAAAAATTTCGAATAATAGGGAATATAGAAATGGATGTCCAATATAAAAATAAAGTTCAAAAGGTACTTTTTTATTTATGTCCAGATTTGGACCAAGCTGTGTACCTCGGAATAAATTTTTGGACGACTTTTGGATTAGCCCCGGAGGTGCTAGAAGCGAATGAATTGAATGAGGAAAATGTTCCCAGCCAATTCGAAAATTTAGAAAATGAACATAAAAGAAACATGCATGAGTTGTCAAGAGAACAAGAGCAAAAACTACAAACTGTTGTCAAAAAATTTCCGTCTTTCGAAAGCAAGGGCCTTGGTAGGACCCATGTGGAGAAGCATATAATAAAATTGGTCGAAGGAGCCGTGCCAGTAAAGGATAAGCATTATCCGATATCCCCGGCGGTACAGGAGTTGGTTTATGCAGAAATAGATAAAATGTTAGAGTTAAAGGTAATAGAGGAGAGCGAGAGTGCTTGGAGTAACAGGACTACGATTGTACGGAAACCCGGAAAAAACCGACTCTGCTTGGACGCACGGAAATTAAATGCTCTGACCGTAAAAGATGCGTATCCCCTTCAAAATATTGAGGGAATTTTAAGCCGAATCGACCAAACGCAGTACATTAGTAGTGTAGATTTGAAACATGCATTTTGGCAGATCGAACTGGACGAGGAATCACGTCCGTATACGGCCTTTACGACGCCAGGTAGGCCGCTTTACCAATTTCGGGTGATGCCATTTGGGTTGTGTAACGCGGCCCAGCGTCTATGTCGATTGATGGACAAAGTGATTCCAGCCCGTCTCAAGGCAAATGTGTTTGTGTACCTAGATGATTTGCTCATAATAAATGCAGACTTCGAATCACATTTGGCCACGTTAGAAAAGGTAGCTGGTTGTTTGGATGAAGCAAATTTGACAATAGGTTTAAAAAAAAGTATGTTTTGATGTAAGGAACTAAAATATTTAGGATTTATAATCGGCGGAGGAGTGCTAAAAACCGACCCTGACAAGATAGCAGCAATTCATAGGATTAAGATTCCAAAATCCATAAGAGAGGTTAGGAGTTTCTTGGGAACGGCAGGATGGTACCGTAAATTCATAAAAAACTTTGCAAGTAAATCAGCAGCGTTGACCGATACCCTAAAAAAGTCTGTAAAATTCAAAATGACCCCTGCAGCCATCGAATCTTTCGAAGACCTAAAGCACGATCTGACCACGGCCCCAGTATTGAAACATCCAGATTTTACGAAGACATTTTTCATACAATGTGATGCTTCAGACGTGGGAATAGGGGCGGTTTTGTTTCAGAAGAGCGATGATGGAGAAGAAAATCCAATAGCTTACTACTCTCAGAAGCTTAATACATGTCAGAGGAATTACACGGTGACGGAAAAGGAATGCCTGGCAGCCGTGATGGCGATCAGACGTTTTAGACCATATGTAGAGCTTATGAAATTTACCGTGATAACTGACCATGCTAGTCTGAAGTGGTTAATGAGCCTCAAAGATTTGAATGGACGGCTTGCGCGATGGTCCCTTCAATTACAAGCGTACAACTTTGATATTGAGCACCGCAAGGGAAAAGATAATATTGTAGCGGATATGCTTTCTCGAACAGCGGTAATCGAGGAAATAATAGATACTGAAGATAGATTTGATTTTGAAACAGCGGAATTTGAGTCCAAAGAATATAGGGAATTGAGAGATGTAGTAGAAAAGAATAAGGTTAATCTACCAGACATAGAAGTTAGAAATGGTCTAATATTTAAGCGAACACGATATGACAACGAAGACTTGCAGGGTGAAACCCAGTGGAAATTGTGGGTTCCGGAGGCATTGACTCATGTATTAATTGAAAAGGCCCACGATGATAAAACCTCCGCTCATGGAGGAGCTGCCAAAACACTACATCGTGTGAAGAGGTTGTATTACTGGCCCAGAATGACATCTCAAGTTCAACAGTATATCTCCAAATGTCAAATTTGTAAAGAGACAAAATCTGCAAACTACAGGATGCAACCAACCATGGGGGGTGAAGTAATAACGGAAAGGCCTTTCCAAAAACTATACGTAGATTTTTTGGGAAAATATCCCCGAAGCAAAAATGGGAATGCCTATATTTTCGTGGTTCTAGATCATTTTTCAAAATTCATTTTTCTGAAGGCTATGAAAGAGGCGAACGCGAATGGTGTCATTGCATTCCTAGTCCAAGAAATTTTCCATAAGTTCGGTGTACCCGAAACGCTACACAGCGACAATGGTTCCCAATTTGTTTCAAAGGCTTTCAAAGACATGATAAGCGCATATAAAATCAACCATATTCAAACAGCACCCTACTCTCCACAGTCGAATGCGTCAGAGAGAGCAAATCGTTCAA
The DNA here is from genome assembly GCF_030504385.1 of Musca domestica. NCBI lineage: Eukaryota > Metazoa > Arthropoda > Insecta > Diptera > Muscidae > Musca > Musca domestica. Next base: position 1,243,234 of record NW_026712229.1, on the reverse strand, counting down.
TTCTAGCGGCTATAAGGGCCTATATGGAATCTGACCACAGAGAATGGGATATATATTTAAGCGAAATAGAATGTGCTCTGCGTACGTCGATTCATAGCGCAACGAAAATGACTCCATTTTTTGCATTATTCGGTTTCGAAATGTTTACGCATGGCTCCGATTATAAGCTCGCCCGTCAATTAAAATCACTGTCAGATCATGAAATCAGTGGTTTTAGTAATGGCGAGCGAATGGAACTTATTCGAAATAAAATCGCACAAAATCTGCACCAGGCTTACGAAATGAGCGCGAAAAGATATAATATGAGAGCAAGGGTCATAAAATTTACACCGGGTCAGGAAGTTTTTAGACGGAATTACGTTCAAAGCGATTTTAGTAAATGTTTTAATGCGAAATTTGCAAAAAAATTTACAAAATGTCGAATAGTAAGGCCTATAGGGAGCAACATGTATGAGATTGAGGATTTGCAAGGTCGACCACTAGGTCTATGCCATGTCAAAGATATTAAAGTTTAGAAATCGGGGAGGGACGAGTCGCCATGTCTGAAAACTAAATATAGCCCATATAGTATCATAATTTTCAGCAAATATGTTGGGGTTTATAGAGTAATGTTGGTTACACAGGAATTTGCACAAGGAATAGCAGTCTGGTAGTGGGTGTAAACTCCATATTTGTGAGATGGAAGAAATAAATTAAACGTACCTGCAGTGCCCGGCTTGAGATATTCAGGGCGTGGGAATTCCCCACGTGAATCCGAACAGATTTCATTCAGTTCTGCACACCGCTGCTCTCCAGAAATCTTGCTAGCATCGGAGTTTTGTTGCATGAACTTCCATGGGGGCTTCCGGATGGGGAGAGTGGTCTTCGTCTGAGACACGGGAGTAATCCGTGTTTGCGGGAAAAAGGGGGTGGCCACAGTTCAGAAAAGGGGGAAATTGTTAAAGATGAGCGGTATATAGAGGAATCCACTGGTGGGCATAAACCCTTATTTGGGGGTGGTAAGTTGGATCTGCACCCCAGGGCTGTGAATGTTCTCAGCTTTTCAAATGTAGTTAACAATTAAATTCTTGTGTTGATAGTCTGTAATAAAAATAGTCGGCTTGAGCGTTCAAAGTTACTTCTCGCTTGCTAGACTTGCCAACTATGATTATTCGTGCCTGCAAGAGAGTGGGTTAATATAAAAAGTAACTTACTAAATGCAATGACCATTTAAGGGAACGCATGGAAGAGAACAAAAAAATGTAACATAAAGAGTAGTAATGAAAATAGATGGCAGTAAGGCAGGAAAGGGGTATGAAAAAAGATGAGAATTTTCGAATATGAAAGGGTAAACTCCATTTTAATTTTATGCAAAGAATTTTAGGTTGAGAGTGCAAATAGGGTGATTTTGGCGCAATGACTCAAGAGACAAGTATGTAAAAATATGGCGTTTTAGCTTGGGAAGAGATATGGGGTATAAAAGAAAAAAAAACCTTAACCAAGGAGAAGGTTGAGTCAGTTGTGCAAAGAATCGTGCGGTGTTCAATAATTTAGTAGTGCTTAAAGAAGTACAAAATTTTTTTTTGCTAAAAATAATAGAAGTTTAAATGTGAGTGTGGAATAAATTAATTTGTTTATTAAATAAAATATGATATATGATATATTAAAATTTAGTTTAAATTTCTGGCCTCGCTGGAAGATATCTGGATGTGTGTGCTGAAAATAAAAGTAAAAGGATATATTAAAGATTTGTTAAGTAAGTGGTAATAGGAATAAGGAAATTAGATGTTTAATGTAAAGGTGTTTTTAGATGAAGATTGCCTGAGTGAGCGAGTGACCACAGAGTCGTTACCCAGGAAATAAGACACACAGGGCTGGGAGATAAAGCACCCTCTTAAACAAATCACACCGCACCAAGAGACTACCTAAGAAGTCTTGCACTAAGACTGACCGAGGGGCTTCATTTTTGTGGATGGTGGTTGATACCCGAAGATCCGAATAAAAGTTCCACCATAGCCGAAAAAGGACTACAGGCCCCAAAATGAATAAGTATAATGGTGTAGTAAGAAGATAATATTTTTAAAACCTTAAAGTACTCGCTAATGATTTAATAACATACCTCAAAATCAGAGTTGTAAAGAATTGAAGAAGTGAAACAGGTCCTGAGAGAAGACGGAAAAAGTTAAGGACAATAAAATTAATAGTAAAAGTACCTTCTGATATTCAGATAAAAAAAATATACTGAAACTAAAGAACCAAAACAAAATCACACGTATCAAAAAGGAGAGAAGGAGATAATCTAAGTTAGGTTTAAGGATTGAATTTTAATATATCTAATTTTAAGTTTTAAGAGTAGGTTATGTATTTGTATCGTTAGTATAGGTAAAAAAAAAATGTTAGATGAGATATACAAAGTCATTTGTTTTTAAATAGGAATTTTTGGTACGAATGAACCATCTCATTACTAGCCTAAGTGAGCTCTTTTAGGCAGGAAATTTTTCGTTAGATTTACGGCCAACAAATGGGCAAACCTTTGGACTTTGTAGGTCTCTGAGTTTTTTTCAGTGTAACATAAATAATTTTTTGGTTTGTCAATTTAATGTTGTATTTTTAGTATACTTAAATATAAAAATATCAGCGTTCTAGCGCCAAATATGGAACACTAAGTGTCGTCAATTTTGGGGATGATTCCGTAAGGTAAACTAAACTGGTATGTGTTTGTAAAAATGTTGTGGGGCTTTGTAATAAAAATTGGACGGATGTTATAAGCCTAGGTTGGGAGGGCCAGTGTGAGACAGATTCACCAAGTCTCTAGTGCAGAAAGGGGTTTGTGATTTTGAGTAAAGTGATACCTTTTTTTTTGTTCAGGTTCAAAGGGGACTGAGTGGGTTGGAACTCTACCTGAGTTGCACTGAGCAGCCGAACAGCTCGTCCCAAATCCTTCACAGGAAAGAACCATAACAATTTTTATTTTAAAATAATTAAATTTTGGCTAGTAGTCGATAGCATCCATTATTTTTGATAGCAGCTGCACACCTACGAGGCATTGAATCTATAACACGTTCAATTTGATCCTTGGGTATGCTTTCCCAGGCACCCCGAATTCTTTAGAAAATATTGTGCTTATTTGATTCCGAATCTCGCTTGATCTTCCTACCTCCAAAGGTTTTCTATGGAGTTTAGGTCAGATGATTGTGCCGGTCATGACAAAACATCGATTTTTGACTCCCGCAACCAATATTTGACAAGTTTTGATGCAAGTTTGGGATCATTGTCATGCTGAAAAACCCTCAAATGAGCCGAATATTTTACTCAGCGTAAGGGAAAAACGTGATGTCCAACACATTTTTGTAAAAAAAAAACCGATCCATTTCATGGATAGGCCCAAGTCCATAGAAAGAAAAACAGAGCCACGCCATTTTTGACCCTCGCTCATGCTTCACTGTACCTTTGCAACACTGCGGCTTGAGTCCTTCATTTTTTTGGTAAAATTTGTCACGTCTGAGCCTTTAATATTAAACGTAGACTCATCCTAGAAATAATGCTTTTCCATTGAGCTTGATTCCACCTCATATTATCATTTCCGAAAGCCTTTTTGATTTTTTCAGATATAAATAGCTATTTTGATGTCTTACGGGCATGCAGACCAGCTGCCACTACTCGTATACGCACTGATCTCGAGCTTACATCCAATGATTGCTCTCTCGCCAATCCAGTTGAACTCTTAAATGGTTGTTTTTTGTATTTCTCTCACAATTTGTGGATCAGTACGGGCAAAGGTTTTTCACGGCTTCATCCGTTATAGACTGTTACTACTGATCCAGTTTCAAAAAACCGACTTAGTATACAGATATAATTATGAAATCACAGAAATATTTATGAAATATTTCTCGGAAATCATTTTCTGTGATATGTTGTTTTCATAGTTACTGATAATTTGCTGTTTTATTCATGTACTGTATTTACTTCTATCCATTTTTAAATTTTTTTGGGCAGTACTTAAAAAACGAAAAGAAAAACACATGCTGTTGTAAAAAACTTCTCAAAAAGGATTTATGACAAGCGAAATTGTCGAAGGAAGCAAAAAGCGATAAATATCACAGTAAAAACCACTGAAATTGCAGCGGTTATATGAATGTACAACAGAGTTGCTTTTGTTTTGTCCAAGCCAAAATCGAGTTAATTGAATTTACCATACATTATTTTTTATATAAAAATGAATTTTGGTTTTTTGTTTTAGGCTTTTAAAAAGTGTATAAAGTACCTAATTTAAAACAAGAAAAACTTTCTCATATTCTTAATTTCTTAAAAAGTTAAAGAGCATTCATTCTTCTTGTAATTTTAGTTGCTTTAGTTTTGGCCACCAGTGTATATGGAATCACTCATACGTTTAGGAACTGATGTACTAAACAATAAACTAGATTGACACAACTGTACTTGCTTGTGCATAATAAATGTAATTGTCATTATTTGTGACCTACTGATAATGCAGAGGGTTGTCATTACTGGCGCAGCTCTGACCGCATGTTCTTAATGTTAAGAATCCCAACTTCTATTCTTCAATAAAACTTCTCCAAAGATTTGTTGTTTAAAATTTAAGCCGTATCCTTATATATTTGTTAGATATTATTATCGTGTTCATACATATCTATATTTTCGTATTTATACTCTACACATGTAATATTATTTTACGAGCGTTTCAATTTCTATTAACAAATATTTTATGTTATTATTTCGATCGTTATTTTTATTTCTATGAACAATTATCAATCATCTTTGATAAAAAAAAAAACTGAATTAGTATCTTAGAATGAAACAATAATAATAATTAAATTAAATATGAATTGCAATTCAATAATGAAGTATAAACTTATCCTTAACTTAAGCCTAGGCCTATGGGGGAGTGTGTGTGTGTGTGCTGTATGCAATCTGTATACATTTATGACAACAACTAAACATAAAGAACTTAAATCTATATGGTAAAGATGGGTGGGAAAAGGCGAAACGAAAAAAAAACTACACACATGTTTTTGACTAATACAAAATTATACAATATAAAATCGGCTGTAACGGCGGGGGACTTAGAAATGAGATTTCTTTCATTGTACAATGAGTTTTCAATTTTAAATTTTATAAAACAAAACTTAATAAGGAAAGGAGGGGAAGGGGCATGTATTTCTTTTTTTTTTTCGTATATATAAATAACTTAACTTATCTATACATTAGGGTAAATGTTATTGTTTATTGTTGTATGAGTGAATGTGTATGTGAAATAGTTTGTTGAGAATAATTTACAAAAAAGCAAAATGATTGCGGATCACCCGCAAAATCTCTTATTGAATGTTTTGTATTGAAATATGTTATGTGCTTGGGTGGACTTGAATGTGGATGTCAATATTTATATTTACGGCATTTAAATTAATTTAATGTTGTAAAAGAAGTGAAAAAACAGATTGGATTGTTTATTTTTTTTTTTTTTTGGGACATAATCAACAGGTGTTTCCATAGCACATTTATTGCTTTACGTTACATCATCCATGCCCTGATGCTGTTGTTGATGTCTTCTTTGTTGCTGTTGGTCATCCTGTAATTGTTCTCTTTCAATATTGGCATTATTATTATTTTCAGCAATTTCATTGATATTATCAAAATTAAAGGCTGCTGTGTGATGTGTTGACGAAGACGCAGCAAAGCCAGCACCACAACGACGATTAAGCATATCATTTGATTCGTTTAGAATATTTTCAGTCTCTTCATTATTTTGTTGGTGTGTTATATTTAGATTCTGTGACACAGGAGGCATTGTTGCTGTTGTTGTTGCGACCGTTTCCATCGCGGACAACGAGCAGTTGGAGGAAGTTTGCAGGGTTGGCGGAGGTGTTTGTGATAGGGCATTACTTAAAAAACTATTACTACTTGAGGAGATGTCTTCCAGGTAGGGATGCAGGGCTAAGGCTGTGGGTCGCGTTCCTGTTGCTGCAAACTGTGAAGAGGATGATGAAAGTTGTTGTTCAAGATTTTGTTGATTTTGCTGTTCCTCTAAATTGGCCAGATTTGAATTATCTTCCAACTGCATTTCATCATCCATATCAGTTTCTCCATCAGCAGCATTTGTTTCATCGTATTCATCCCCTGCTGTGGGACTTCCCATTTGATTAAGAGCCACGGAGGAGGAGGACGATGAGGGGTTACATTGTTCTCTCGTTACATTTACAGGTATAGCTTCTAATTTGAGGTCATCACTTTGATGGACAATACCTGTTATAGTTCCATCCTCGAATTTACCCTGTGGCAGAAGAGGTTTTCTCACCGCGCTTTCATCATTGGCAAGATGTGATAAGATTTGATTTTCATTTTGATTAGGAATTGGTATTGCTGCCACCGGACTTTCACCTACCAAACCACCCATTTCACTGGCAATTCCATTAACTTCCGTATTGGGATTTTCATATGTAGGATAATTTAAATTGCTTGCATTTATCGCCACCGCTGTATCTTCCAATAACCTTGGAATGTACGGATTATTATTCGAGACACCTACTTCAATACTATTTGTGGGCACTTCCATGGGATTTTCGAGTTGGGGAAGAAACTGAGATGTCGTAATATCACTGGCTGTTTGATTTGAATATTGATTTGTTGTGTTTTCTTGTACATGCCTTTCGTGTGTTATTCGAACTTCTTGTGGTGGTGCATCAATGTTAACATTCTCGTTCAGTGTTCCCATCTGTACCATGGAATTATCTTCCATATTGTTTTCTGTTAAACTTTGGTTTGGCCTATGAATTTCAGTCATATTTTGATCCATTTCCATATGACATTGTGGTTCCACCGCTAAACTATTCTGATGCAACGTTGCTGCTAGTCCACTTTCAATGGGGAGAATATTACCCAAATCTAAAGAACCGGAGGCAACTGAGGCGATTTTCAAAACAGGTGCTGTTTCTTGCGGTGGCTCTTCAAACTCGGTTATTTCTTGTTTAATATTTACCACTGGCCGATCTAATATAACTCCGATACCTGTTGCCGCTTCAGCTACATTACTACAAATATTCGCAATAACAAAAGCAGATGGAGTTTTGTTATCATTGGCTTCACCACCTTCTTTTTTATACTGATCGTCTTTGTTGCTCTCATCTTGAAGAGGAGATTCTTTTGGATCGCTTGATCGTTGACTATTCTCATCGGCATCCAGATCCTCATCATCTTCGTCAATGTTACTGGGCCTTTCATTATCTGTATTATTTTCATTATCACTCAGTTCTGTCTCTTCACCATCATCGGGTGTTGCGGTTTCGGCCAATTCTGGTGGATATTCCAATTCTCTGTATTCGCGTTCTTCTTCATCTTCTGCGTCCTCGTCAACGTCCTCCTCCTCGTCGTCTTCTTCATCAACCTCCTCTTCTTCTTCCTCCTCCTCCTCATCGGCCTCTTCATCCGCTTCCTCTGCCTCACTTTCGTGTTCTTCGTGTTCTTCATCATTTTCCATTTCGGAAGATGCTTCACATTCTTTTTCTTCAGCGTCTTCATTATGATTTTCGGCTACGCTATGTTCCTTGATAACCTTACGCTTTTTAATACCATTCAAGGAATGATTACGTGGACGTAGAGGTTTCTTAGGTTTCATTTGGACATCATTAATTTCCAAATCCTTTTCTTGTTTGATTGTAATGTTATCGAAATCTATTGTCGATATATAGGCTTGTTCCTCGGGCGTAAAATGCTGAGATGATGTATTGACTCCTTCTGGTACCTCTCTTGCTGGCGAAGAAACGGACGAGGGAGTTGGAGACGGTGTTCTCTCTGGGGACATGGCGGCAGGTTCTTCATCGGCATAGCCACGATGTTGTGGTTCGGGTTTTATAAACATTGGTACAAAATCATTTTGTTCCATGGGCTCTGAGGCGGCTGTTGATGGCGGCAATGTAACACCACTCTGAACCGCTGCGATTTGCAAGGCAACTGGGGGATTACTCGGTTTGGCAGTTGACTTACAAGCTTTATTACGGCTTTTATTCGGGGTGGATGTTTTAGGTGATGTTATTTTCAGTGTCAACTTTGTCTTTGATAATTTTTCACTGGGTGACATTATTTTTTGTTGTTGTTTTATGTGTAATTTCTTATGCAACTGATTGTCCGGTTCATTTTCTTCTTCCTCGTGGTGTTCATCGTCCGTGGCATCGGTATGATCTTGTTCCATGGTTGTTTCGTTTTCCACTTCTTCTTTTGTTTCATCGGTTTCCATTGCTATACCACCGGTAACATTGGCTATTTGCAATTTGGTGGCCGGTGGCGGCATCACTTCATTGACACTAGGTGGCATGTGCGAAATATTCAACATTCTATCCAACTCCTCGCGATTGGGTTTAACATCTTCCTGTTCGGACATATTGTGAGGTTGTTGATGTTGAGGAGTTGGCTGCTCCACATTGCCAGCACCACTGACATTGGCAGCATTAAACTCCACACCCTCCGAAATGCAGGAAATTTGCAACTGCATCATTGGTATTGATGTCATAATGGTAGCCTCTGGTTGGGGACGATGTGTCATGGAATTTATAGCGGAAGGAGCTTCATCGGTTTCCATGGAATCCACTGGCTCCGTTTTAATGTGAACCGTGGTTGAGGGAGTTTCTTTTACAGCAGCCACACCATCACTTTCTCCAACATGGTTTTGAGCTTTAAACGAATCACGTGAGTTTTGTTCTTCTGCATGGTCCTTTTGCGATTTTTGTTTATCTTTTTCCTTGTCTTTGTGTTTCTTTTTCTTTTTACGTTTTTCTGACTTCTTATCCACAGCTTCTTGTTCAATTATGGATGAATTTAGTTGACCATGTTCTTTGCGAATTTTCAATTTCAACCCAAAGCCACATGATGTCTTGCTAGCACCATTTTCACTAGATTCTGCTGTTGCGTGCGCTGTATCCTTACTATCATCGATTTCCTGTTTGATTTGGATTCTATTTCCTGCATCACCAGCAGCAGCATTTTCATTTTCGTCATCGCTTTCTTCATTGTGATGAAAATCATTTTGAAAGCCATCATCGCCTATTGCCTCATCGTCACTGGCTTCAGCGGCACCTGGTGCCGTTTCAGAATCGACATGCACCTCTGGTTCATGTTTTATGCTGACCAAAACATCCAAGGTTGATTTGAGTAGTTCATCGACACGTTTTAGTTCTTTTTTGGAAACACCCTTTTTACCCGATTTTTTACTGCCACTGGTGGTTGGAATATCTTCAATATTGGGTATGGGTAGACAATGATTTGCCGCCATTAAAAGTGGCGAAGACAGTCTTGTCAGTTGTACCACAGGTGACATTTCCAATGGCAAACCCGAAATACGAGCCATCTCCTCGGCAGCCGCTTCAACATCATTCTCGTTTTTGATGCGCACCTCATCTTCCTGCGCCTCAACGGCCGGAGCAATATGTTTCGAATAGTTGAGATAGGCCTTGGCACAGAGCGCGGAATGTTTAACATATTCGATTTCGGAGCGCTGCAAACGATTGCATCCAGCACAACGTCTTGTTCTAACAGCACATGGATGGGTATTGTATAGGAAATTTGTGGTAAATGTTATGTGACATTGTGGACATTCTCTGTCCAAGACCATATATGCTGGCGGTGTTTCGAAGCCATGTTCATGTAGATGTCTGCAAAGGGAAAGAGAATTAGAATTAAATATAAAAAAAAAAAAAATAATAAATTTTAAAAAATTTAAGCACAAACGGTCTAGTCCGGGGGAAATAGGGGCCTGGGATAAATGATATGAAAATAATTTTTTGTACTAATTTTCTATAGAAAACATTAATAAGGGATTAAAAAAGGCAATTCACATTTAATCTTCTTTTCATTCTTATTTGTTACGGTCCTATTAGGCCGGGCCGATCTTTAAATACCCTCCCTCCACCATTTGGAACGATTTTAGCAATTTTCAAAAAAATAAAATCCTTTAAAAATTATTTTAAAATCTTAACCAGTAAAGAAAGTCTTAAAGTCAGGCGAGGCCGACTTTATGATACCCTACACCACTTTCCTAATTTAGTAGAGCTCCACATAACAATTAAAAGTTTTTATGGGAGAATTCAATCATACACTCCATGATTATAATTTAAAGTTCAAAGGACTAAAGATGCTGAAACATTTGTATCTTCAAAATTCAGACTTGTATTACCCATTTGGTGCACAATTAATTTGAAATCGGATAAAGATATATATGGGAGCTATATCCAAATCTGAACCGATCTCGATAAAATTTACCAAAGATATTTCTGAGCTGTATTTGATATATTTCCCTGAATATCGTTGTTACGGAGTGCATGTTACGGGTGTGGGTAACAAATACAACAAATCGGTAAAAAGTAAATCGGACGAAGTTATATATGGGAGCTATATCCAAATCTGAACCGATCTCGATAAAATTTAGCAAATGTATATCTGAGCTGTATTTGCTATATTTCCCCAAATATTGTGTTACAGAGTGCATATTACGGCTGCGGAGGACAAAAAAGTAACAAATCGGATGAACTATATATATGGGAGCTATAGCTATATCTGAACCGATTACTTATTTTCAGGCCTAATTTGGTTGTATGTGCAAAATTCCATACTAATCGGGCTGATATTACACGTTCGGGGCGCAATAAAAGGCAAATCGGACGAAGATATATATGGGAGCTATATCTAAATTTTGACCGATTATCTCCAATTTCAATAGGGTGCGTCCTTGGGCCAAACAAATGATTTGTGCAAAATTTCATCCGGATAGGGCAATAAATGCGAACTATACTTTGTTTACAAAAATACATGGACAGACTAACGGACAGACAGAGGGACGGACGGACATGCATAAATCGACTCAGAATGTGATTCTATGCAGATCATCAAAAGGAACTATGGGTCTATCTCGTTTCCTTTTGCCTGTTACAAACAAATGCACAAAGAAATAATACTCTTACCACCTTATGGTGTAGGGTATAAAAATGCCGAATGTATCCGTTATATTAGGGTCTATACGACAACGTGGACCTTCATAGGCAACTTTTGTCATAAATCATTACAATATTCAAATTTGAAACTTGAATAAAAAAATTCGGTGAATAATGTCGCCAAAATCATCAAAATACTGAATATCGGCAGGTACCATTATATATGGGAGATATACGAAGACGTAGACCTGCACAGACAATTTTCTGTCTTAGACTGTAGTATTCATTACGAACTTCAAACATCGAATTTGAAACAATTCCGGTGAACAATGTCGTTAAAATCATCAAAATACAGAATATCGGGGGGTACGTTGTATGGAGGCTATATGAAGACGAGGACTTGCACAAACAATTTTCTGCCATATCCGTTACGAACTTCAAATGCCAAATTTAAAACAATTCCGGTGAATAATGTCGCTAAAATCATAAAAATACCGAATATCAGGAGGTACCGTTATATGGAGCTATACGAAGACGTGATCCTGCACAGACAATTTTCTGTCATAGACTGTAGTACCCATTACGAACTTCTAATACCAAATTTGAAACATTTCCCGTGGAAAATGTCGCTTAAATCACCAAAATACCGAAACGGGGGAGGTACCATAATATGGAGGCTATACCAAAACGTGGACCTATATCACCCATTTTCAATACCAAAAGTCCTGCATACATAATACACATTTCAGTCAAATTTTATCAACCTACTTCCTTTCGTTCGGAAGCTAGAGTGATTTCCACAGACGGACAAACCGATAGACGGACGGACATGGCTAAATCGACGTAGAATTTTATGCTGATCAAGAATATATATACTTTGTGGGGTCTAAAATGTACATTTCGAAGTGTTACAAACGCAATGACAAATTTAATATACCCCGAATACTATGTATGGTGGAGGGTATAAAAAAAGTATTTCCAAAGTGACATCTATACGTCACATACATACACCTCACAATATATAAAAAGTACTATACAGATCTGCATACATTACAATATAAATGATCATAGAATAGACAACACAATGTTGAGGGGCTCAAACTCAAAAATTCTAAATCATTCGAAGACATTTTTCGAAAAAATTTACTATTTCATTGGTTATGATCAAAATCAATAGTTCCCTTTTATACTTCGTTGCCTTCACATTACTTATTTAAGACAATCGGAAAATGAAAACCAAAATAAGGTAGTCATTAGAAGTCGAGTTAAATTGAGTGTCTCTTAACTCATGACATTCTTTCGGCTTTTCGTTTACCATACAATATTCAAGAAAATTGAAAGAAATAAATACCAGCGTATGGTCTGTTCCAGAACTGCAAGTATGTACAAGTTTTTACTGCGATAACCGATTTTCCCTCTATGATATGTGAGAAAATTGCAAAACTAGTAGATTCTTTCAAGTTCTGGAACAGGCTAATATACAGAAAATAACTGAACATAAATGCTATTATACTTTTTGACTTCTTAAAGGAAAAAGTTTTGAAAAATATTAATTTTAGGTACAAATTGCCCTCGAAAATTTGGCAATCAGTCTCTTGAATGACCTCAAATTCAGCACGTTAAATCCCGAAACCCCGTCTGTCATTTTACACATTTATATTTGTTAAAAACACCTACCTTGCATAGGCATATGTACTGACAATCGATTCACCACACAGACCACAAACATATGGAGTTTTCGAAAGTTTATGCCAAAGCTGGTGATTTTTAATATCGAAACTTTTGGAAATTGTTTCGTTACAGGCGGTACAAACATAACGTTCCACCTTGGGTATATGATGTAATCGTACATGAGCTTCCAGTTTGCCTTTTGTGCCAAAACGTTCCGAACATATGGAGCAACCGTGTTTAAGTTTTGCTGTAGGATTCGCAATAGCTGTGTTACTAGAGTTCGCCGTAGATGTTTGTGCCGTCATTGGTTCTTCCTTGACTTCTTCTTTGCTATAAAACAAAACAAAAAAAAACAAATTAGATTTGAGTATTAATGTGAAAAATAATTTCTAATTCAAACCTTACATTTCATCTTTTACGGCGGTCACATCTTCTTCTTTAGCCTCTTTGGCTTTATGTTTTCCCTTCTTTGTGCATATTACTTCTTTGTTGTCTTTTTTGAGGGCAAAAGCACTTTCTTTGATGTTATCCTTGTGTTCTTTTTTTGAATACTTTTCCTTGTGATCTTTCTTTGATGTTGTTGTTGCCTTTTCGTTGCTATACATGAAAATAAATTTACATTAGGAAACATTATACGCTGTTGTGAAATAAACACAATTAAATCCTTATTTGTTAATACCCCGATTCATTTATTTGAAAACATCAAATAATGCCCAAGGTGGACAAAATTTATTGGCAAGATATACAGCCCAATCATAAATATCCACGCGGAATTATATTCTTCCGGAAAGTACAATTTTTTGAACATTCGTGATACGTACTTTTTCTAACTCGGATTTAGTTTCCGAAAAGAGTATAGAGTGAGATTAAAAAACTGCAACCAACTTCAGGCTGGTGTCATTTCTACGCCACTCGTCCGGCAGAAAAAGTTTTTTCGTGATGGAATTGAAGCATAATAGTGTGATTTCTTTATATTTATCTGGAAAACCACAAGTGGCTATCGTTAGAGCACTCCAGCATTTAAATGTGAATAAATCTTTTGTGTCTCGTACCATCGCCCATTACCGTGACACTGGTAGCGTAGCCCGACGTCAAGGAAGCGGAAGTGGACGGAAGAAAACAGCAGCATCAGCAGAAATGGTTGCAAAAGTAAAGAAGCGACTTGATCGAAACCTGTGCCACAGTGGCCGAAAAATAGCTCGTGAGCAGAACATATCGCAATATTCCATTCGGCAAATATTGAAAAATGATTACCCCAAGCTCAGCCATTGAAATTCCAAAAAGTACAAGATCTTACAACGCAACAGAAAGAAAATGGACTCAAAAGAGCTAAAGAGTTGTTTCGCTTGGCCGAAAGTGGTGAACTGCCGAATTTGGTTTTCTCCGATGAGAAAACATTGGTTGTCCAGCAGTTTGTAAACAAACAAAATGATTGTGTTTACTTGTCAAGGAGTTCAGCTGAAAATGTGGACCTTCGGTTGGCCACCAGAACTCAGGCGCCGGCCATGTTGATGGCCATAACATCCGATGGTCTCTCACATTAATCGATAATGCCGAATATCATCGCGAAAATATTCTGGGGGTGTATTTAAGCCTTGGGCACGCAAACATTTTGGCCGCAGACCTTGGGCATTCCAACAGGACTCAGCACCATCGCACACAGCACGCGCCACCCAAGAATGGTTACAAAATGAGGTTCCTCGCTTCATATCCAGTGCACAATGACCACCAAAATCTCCGGATGCCAATCCGTTGGATTATTGTGTCTGGAGTATTTTGGAAAGCAAGGTTGGTATCAAAGTGCCAATCACCTCAAGCAAGAATGGGCCAAAATACCGCAGAGCAACATTCGGGCAGCGTGTGACGGTTTCATTGGCCATTTGAAGGCCATAATTCGTGTTAAAGGTGAGCAATTTGAACAAATCTAAACTTATTCTAAAATTTGATGCTATTTCCGACATTTTTTGCTTTCATTCAATAAAATTAAAACAAAAGATGTACACATTATCGCGTTTGACTTTGTTGAAGTTTTTTGTATATGCGAGCTAGGCAGTGAACCGGTTCCCCTCTGTTCCATGTCTTAGCCAAGCTAAGTTAAATACTTATTGCTTCCCAATTTCACTCTAAACGTCCAGTATTAGTAATGTCCACCCACTTGACTCAGTATTTACTTTGAACACAGTCATTATTCCATTTATTTATATGTTCCTATGGAATTTTCTTCCGGAAAGCACTTACAAATAAATGGTCGTATGATTTTTAAGGTTTTGAGCAAAATGTGCAACCTAATTGAATATAATTCAGGCTTTTAGGTTCTCATTTGTTGGTATATTCCTATTGTAATGTTCCACGCCACTAAACTTATGCTTTTCGCAATTCTTTTAATTTCCCCCCCCAACAAATGTCACTTTAATGTATGAATCAAATTATAATTTCTCAATGACAATCTATAAAAAATAATTAAAGTCATTATAAACGAAAATAGGTACCTTTCCTCCTTGACAGCTGTATTGGTTGTTTCTTCTTTAACAGCATCCTTGGTTATCTTAGCTTCCTTTGCCTCTTTAGCTTCTTTTTCCTTCATAAGCTTCATATTTCTGGTAATGACTTCGCGGCTATATATTATAGATAAAATATTATATAGTTGGAAAATAGTTTTAAAGAGGTATGGTAAGCATAGAATTCAATAAAAAAATAACATCTAATTTTAGAATTAAATGTCCTCTATATTTTTTAATGCTTAGTTTTTTTTACTGAATATCATCGATTGCACAGTAAAGTTGAATTTTTTTCAGAATGCAATACTTTTCCTACTTTTTTGAAGCAGTCCACTTGGAGTCATGAAATCTTCTATGTACTTTTAAAAATCATGACTACTTTAACTCCAAATTATCTACTTATTGGAACATTTTGCGATGAAGAAGTTAAAATGACAAATATGACAATGTTACATTGGGGCTGAATGTGATATTTCTTACCAAATATCACTGTTATCGGTTGCATATTACTGTCTTTGGAGATACTTTAATTGAAATCAGATAAAACTATACGGAACGGAGATATAAACCAGCAATTTTCTGATGTAACAATATTTACACAACGTGGTTGATTGGTATGCAATAGGAGGCATGTACCTTAAGGAGCCTATCCTAAAACTTTTCCAACATCCACCAAGAGCAATAGACCTCGTTCCTGAACAAAACAAGAATCAACCAGACAGATGGATGGTTATGTATAAATTGTTAAAAGAAATTGTGGATCTATCTCATATTTCATGATGCAAACAAATGAAAGAAAACAAGTTAAAAAGCAGTATGTTCGGCCGGGCCGATTTTTGAAAAAATAAAATCCGTTAAAAATCTTTTAAAATCATAAAAATACCGAATAGGTGGACCTACAAAGGCATTGTTTGTCATAGACCATTACCATATTCAAATTCGAAACTTGACATAAACGGTGAAAAATGTATCTAAAATCATCAAAATACCGTATATAGGAATGTACCGTTTTTTATTTGCTGTCACAGGCTGTAGCATCCATTACGAACTTTAAATGAGACATCTCAAACAATTCCGGTGAGTAATGACGCTTAAATCATCAAAATACCGAATATTGGGAGGTACCGTTATATGGGGGCTATGCGAAGACGTGGACCTGCACAGACAATTTTCTGTCTTAGGCTATAGTATCCATTTCGAACTTGAAATACCAAATTTGAAACAATTCCGATGAATAAGTTCGCTAAAATTATCAAAATACCGAATATCGGGATGTGCCGTTATATAGGGGCTATATGAAAACGTGGACCGACATGGCCCATTTACGAACTTAACCCGTCTACTGGCAAAATAAACATGGATGCAAAATTTTAGACGGACATCGCTAAATCGACATAGAATTTTATGCTGATTAAGAATATATACATTGTGGGGTTTAAAATGTATATTTCGAGGTGTTACAAACGGAATGATAAACTTAATATACCCTCCATAATATGGTGTAGGGTATAAAAAAAAATATCCTGTACTAAGAGTAGAGTATAAAATTCATTTGATTGGTGCTATTTTGAAACTATGCTAGATTATACAAAATTAATTTGAATTTAAAATTAAAAAAAAAAATCATGGAATCATTTTCACCGCTGAATGAAAATTGCATACATTTTTTTGCTAAAGCAAAATTACATTCAATTTGTGTAATCAAATTTAACTAATATAGTTTTGAATATTTTTTAAAATTATCGCAAACTAATTCATTTATACGATGGTCTGACTACTGCCTTTATGTCTAATCACTTTCTAGATATTGCAACTAGTTATCAGATTGTTTATATAGTATAACTTTGCAGTTCACTAATAATTTAAAAATCACGTAAAGGCCCTTTTTATGCAACTGCAGAATATCTTGAAATTTATAAACATTTACTCCATGTGTCGGAACAATCAAATAATCTCCCTCCTGAACTTTACTTAAAATCATATCAGATTCTCACCATTCATCCTTAACTACGGCCTCCTTTTCTTCTTCTTTTGCTTCTTTCCACTCCTTGGCTTTTAGCTTAGCCTTTTTCGTAGCTGCCTCCTTGAGTGGCGTTGCTGCCAGTCGAAGCTTCTTGTTACTGACTACCGGCGGTGCTACAACTACCGCCGGTGCTGTTTCAATTTCAGCTTTCCTCTTACGATTTAATAGCTTATTGGAAGCTGGTGGTGGCACCACCGGTATCTCCTCCTTAACTTCAAGTTTCGGTTTTGGTTCGACAACTGGCTTCTTGACAACATTTTTAAGACCCAATAATTTTCTTGTCTGTTCATAAGTGGCATAACACATTTCACGGAACTCATAGAAATCGTTCACTTTGTCGACACACAATGTACACATGGTCTGCGGCATACGATCGTCCTTTGTTATCTGAAATCGCAAAATCGTATGGTTGGTGAATGCAGGAAACACAACAATACAACACCAAAATACACTCCCCACACCTCTATATGCACTGCACTGTACAACAACAACATCGCACACTCGCATATATTCTCCCCCCTACCTACCAGTAATCCAATAAGTACATTGATTTTCTGGGACATCTCCGGCTCGGCATCGACATCAACTCCTTCATCGTCTTTAGCATTTTCAGGCTTATCATCTGACAATATGGGCACCATATCTGGATAATCCATTCCGCACAAACGACAAATTTTATATAAATTTGCCTTTAGCTTCCTATCAATTTTAATGGCAAAACGTTCCATTGTGATTCCGTCTCCGTGTATACCCGTATACTTGGAAAATTTTGTCCAACAAATTAATGAGTTTATAATTAATGCAATCTCATTGATATTGCATTGTGCCTCATAATTGTTTTATTATTTATTTAAATTAATGTTTCTTTTTCATATTTGGTAAGGAGTAGTATTTTGTAAATTTTTTTCCACAAATACACAAGCAACCCTAAATTTTTCATTGACAGTTTAAATGTAAATTGAGTACCCGCATTGCCAACCTCATTGAATGGTTTATTGTGCGCATAACCATATTGTATAATTTTGAATAATCTATTTTCCAGAAAGCAGCACTATGACTTTTGAAGCGAGTAGGAATTACCAATGTGTTTGTAAATGTAGTTCACACGAATGTAAACATGGCAAAATCGAAAAGGTAGCTTAATTTCGACAGCTTTTTCGTTTCAAATAGACTTAAAGTATGTTTACTGTATTAAAGGTTTACACACTGGAGGATATAAATATCGCTCAGCGGATTTTTATTAATAAACACATACCTAACCAAAGAAGAATAAATGGTACAATTAAGATGTTACCCTCATGTCCATGTATCTTAAGGTACAAGTACATAAGAAGCTTGAAGTCATGGCTAGGCATATTTTGTGACATTTCATAAAGGGATTACAGAGCCACACTAAAATCCTTGCCGCACTAAAATACTTGCGCCTTTACATCCTCAAATTATATTGCAGAGACTTCTGGGTTCCATTGCTGATTTGTATGTATATATGGAATGGAATATATGAATACACCTTGATTTCATTGTACCTTGATTGAAACCCTTGGTACTACAGAAATGCAGAATGAAACTACGGAAATACCGCTATGAGCATGGCAGAAGAATAAAGGTAGATGCATCAACGCTTGGAAGCATTGATATGTCAACAAATTTTAAATGTTTTTTATTTGTATAATGTTTTTCAACCATTTTTACAAATTTAAATTATTTTCAACATTTTCTAAATGCAACAAGTTGTTTTCATTTATTTGATATTTCTAATAATTTTTTAATTGAGGTAAATATGATCCAAAGAACTCAATCTTTCATTTCCATCGCAAACTGGTAAATATCGCCAATGCGCGCCCGCAATGTTCGATTCTTCCATTATGATATCGGAAAAAATTGCAAGACTAGTAGATTCTTGCAGGTTATGGAAGAAAGGAAAAATTGGCCGAAGTCGGGCACATTTAGAAAAAATTGTAATCAGCTACCCTACCTTTTTATGGTACTTTTTATGTGGTAGTAAAATGCATATCTGTTTTGGATCAGTTTGTCTTGTGTAAACACCAGGTAATGATTTGTTCGAGAACCTGCAACACTCTACTATTTTTGCAATTTGTTTGTCGATATCATGAATGGAAAATTGGTTGTCATAGTAAAAACTTTTACATTTTTGCATGGTACAATATGGAGATAGAACAGCTTCGTAAAACTACAGAAATACAGCCCCGATGCCCGCTTCCGGTCAGAATTATTCAAAATTATATCCAACAAGTTTTTTTATATATTATAATGATTATAATGAGTTAAATTGCGTTAAATGTGAATGAAATGCCTGCATGTTCTCTCAAAAATGTGATCCTAAGTGGTCAATCTTTCAATTCCGTGGCAAATCTGGTTAATATCATTAATGCGCGCCCCGCAATTCAATTTGTTTTTATTTTTCAAAACAATAAATAAATACACTTAATTGGCAGAAGTCGGCACACTTAGAAAAAAATGTAATCAGCTGGTAGCTCTAACTTACCATTTTTTTGTACCATGCATTCTTGAATTTCTGGAACAGACCATGGTAGAATAATATAGGTATACGCATCGACACAGCTGCTGGGACAATGAACTGTCAAACCAATATTGGAATTGAAAATGTTGAATGAAAAATTATTTGAATTTGCAAAAAATTGTTGAAAAACGCGTATTATAATAACCTCCGAATGACGTCGTATAAGAAAACATATAAAAATATACTTATATTTGAAAAGAGATTTAAAATTTTTTTGACATGTCAATGTTCCCAAGGGTTGATACATCTACCCGTATTCTTCTGCCATGGAACAGACCATAAGTCACCGCTACTTCATATATTCGATTACCAAATTACTCAATACGCATTTGCAATAACAATCATTCTATAACCACAAAAACCTCATCACTACTATTTAGTGTTGTCAAATAGTTGACACAACTTGTCAAACACGCCGATATTGCATAAAAATGGCGTCTGCTGAAGAAGGAAACGTTTTACAGGAAAATGAAAATTCGGGTAAGTTTTTTGATAGGCAGGATCGCAACAAAATATCCAAAGTGTCTTATTTGCGTCCACGTATATTTCGTAAATGAAATTTGTAAAATATTAATGAAATACAGAGGGAAAAAAGACACCCATGACAACCTCGACGCACATACACACATGTATTGTGTGTGACAGCTTTGTAAGCAACGTGAGATAGAATTTTGTGTGTAACTGCTGAGAACTAATGTATATATGGACAATAATTATATACTCATTAAGAAAACGGTTGTGGTAATAATATTTAATTTATTTTATTTGAAGGACGCCGAACACGTTCTGGAAGACGGTCCTCAACAACAATACATACCCAAGCATCACCTGCTAGAGCCACCAGGCGTACAAGGAAATCCCAACGGGAACAAGAGGAGGTAAATATAACGATAACCCGATACTTAAACTGTTTGATAAGAATCTTGAAAATAGTGATGAACACTTTTGCATTTACAGTCGTGTGCATATGTGGCGTTGTTCCATATGCATATGATTAATTTCTTACAATGTCTATTGCATTGAGTTGGAATAGAAGTTGAAAGAATTATGTGATTATTTGCAAGGGCCATCTGACTTCAATTTTCTAGAAAATTATGTGAAATATGTGTACTTACACCTATTTTTACAACTAACCACAAACATTTTTGATATTGTTTCAGTTGAACGAATTGCCCATCGAAGAGAGGGGAGACGATCGACAACAAACCGAAGATCAAGAACAGCAATCAAACTTTATTGCCGAGATGATAGCTGAGGCTGCACAGGGTGTCGGATTAATTGATAATGAACAAGACCGAAGCCAGTCACAGCAACAGCAAGTAGCCACAAATGTAGAGGAGGAAACAAATTATGTTTCTGGGGAAGAAAATGCTATTATTTTGTCCGATGCTAATCTAGATGAAAAATCCTCTTCGTTTCCATTCGGACCTGAAGGTGGCCATTCAGAAACTTCGGAAGATTTGGCTGACAATCAAGAAAATGATAAAGTCAATACTGATGAAAATCAACAGAATGCGCAGGAAAACTCTCTACTTGCTTCCTTAGCAGGAGACAATGCCAACAGTTTGCCTTCGGTTGGAGGCGGTGATTCTGAAAAAGAAAACTTTGAAGCAAGGTTCTTAATCACAATGATGTCATAGACAATTGTGAAAAAATGGATTCAGAAGATTCCCTGTCAGAGCCTGCCATTGTAAGTGACATTCCCATGTCCGGTGGTGATATAAGTGATGCTACATACAAAACACGGAAATAATTTCGGAAGACGAACTTCCCCTGCCCACCAAACCGGAAATTAATGACGCCGAAGAAGTGTCAGATGAAGAATTACCAGCGCCACAACGTGCCGAGATACCACCTGACGCTGAAGTTATATCCGAGGATGAATTACCAGCGGCCGCTGAAAAACGTAGTCCCTCGCCCAATGAAAGTTCAGCTAAAAAACGAAAGGTCCAGGATGGATCTGGTAAAGAAGAAGTTGATTCGGCATCAACTAAGAAAGATGAAGAATACAATCCCATGAGCCCAACTAGTGAAAGTAACGACTCGCCAGGTCCCACTGAAAAGAAGGCTAAAATTGAGGGTGGTAGGTATTTAAAAAGTTTTGTGTTTGATAGAAATTAGTAAACAACTTCTAATTTTAGAAACAGAGACCAGGGACAAGATAGACACAGAGAAAAGGAACGCGAAAAAGACAAGGAACGAAGTAGTTCTGGCAGCAGCAAGGATAAAGAGAAAGATAAGGAACGTGAAACTGATAAAGAAAAAGAACGGAAGAAACTACCAGATTTGGATAAATATTGGCGTGCCGTCAAAACCGATCCTGCCGATTTTACTGGTTGGACATATTTACTTCAATATGTAGACAATGAGGTAGGTATTTATGCAAATTTGTAGAAACGTAAGTTCATTTTTATTGTGTATATTTTTCACATAGTCTGACGCTGAAGCAGCCAGAGAGGCTTATGATGCATTTTTGTCACATTATCCCTATTGCTATGGTTACTGGCGTAAATATGCCGACTATGAGAAACGCAAGGGTATCAAGGCGAACTGCAATGCGGTGAGTACATTCAGATCACAATCAAATACAGTTTTTGAAATACGTTGTATTTTGCATAATGGAATTTATTATATATTAATAAAATATTCGTTAATAAATAAAAAAAGTAAAAACAAACCAAGAAAACATTCAACAGAAACTTTCAACAATAACAGAGAAGAGGTGACCGGATGACTGGAATTCGGATTTTTTATTTAGTTTTTATTTTATATATATACATGAAAGTGAACAGACTTGTATAAAAAATATAAGGATACTTTTGGGATTTTGGTGCTACTTGAAAATGTGTTCGGTGTCTTTTTTTTTCATTTACAAAGTCATTTTGCAATTTCGATCGTTTAGAACTGCACGTTTTATTTATTTTTAATTTTCCAATAATTTTTGATAAAAAAAATAGTATTTCGTTTTCAAAAAGAAGTTTGTGTTAAAATGAAAAAGAACTGAAATATAGTTAAAAATTACAAATAACATTTACAATCCAGGCGTAAGTACAAATGGAGTTTAAAGTGAAATTATATTATACAAGCAAGTTCTTACAATTTGCTTCTATGGAATAAGTTAGTTTATGCTGATATAACTATTTTAAATAAATTATTTTTAATTACTTGCTGAAATCACAGCCCCTAAAGCGCAGTCTACATTAAGACAATTAAATTGTATATGTGTGTTGTGTGTGAGTTATAACGAAATCATTTGTAACACATTCCTCGTGAATCTTATAATATCGTAAAAGTGCAATTTCATGCGTTAAATTGTGTGAAATGAAAGTGCCGTAGGACGTTTGAATAAAATTGGGAAACAAATGTGTATTGATAATCTTGTAACATCGCAAAATTAAATTCAGATTCGTTCAGCTCTGTTGAAGTACTACTCCACTTTCCTGTTATGAGGATTAAAAGCTTATCATCTTCCGCCACATATGGGCTGGGAGAAGCATTTAAATCCAAAAGCTTAATACTCGATTTCCGGCATATTTTTGTGATAATTAATCAAAACTTAACGTATGTTCACATTTATGTAAAATTCATAAGGTTTCTAAATGTGAATATGGTCTAAATCCCAAACATCTATAATTTCTTTACTGAAATAGATTCAAAATCAAGATGAATCGTAAGACGCATACAGGGTTATTTGGAACTATTCATAGATTTGCATACTTTCCCCTTTTGAACATTAAAAATATTATGTTAAAAAATGAGACTTTTATTGGCGTTTTACAAATCCAAAGAGAGATTTTTAGTATTTAACATGAATTTGTTTCTATTGAGAAAAAAATCCATGGATCAAGGGCTAAATCATATATTTCTTGTTTCAAAACTTAATTGAATTTGCCGATATTTTAAGATTGATGAGATAATATCTTATGTATCTCCAACCTATCACTTTTATCAGTATTTCATTATCCGTAATTCTCTTATACAAGCACACACACATTAGCACATACAAACATTTGCAAATTGTCTGTAGACTCACTACTACCACCCACCCTTAAAATGAATAAGACAGTTGCAAAACAGTTAAGTATCCGTGAAGTACATATTCCACTAAACACATATCAAAAATCTCTTTTTTTCTCTTTCTGGTTTCTTTTCAATCAATCTCCCCGACCTCCCCTTAAAACATATCTCCTCACAACCATTTAAATATCGAATCAAATAAAATTTAGGTATTTGAACGTGGTTTGGAGGCAATACCTTTGTCGGTGGACTTGTGGATACATTATTATCACATGTTAAGAGCACACAATCCGATGATGAAGCCTACATACGATCGCAGTTTGAACGGGCGATACAAGCCTGTGGCTTGGAGTTTCGTTCAGACAAACTTTGGGATGCCCTATTTGAAATGGGAGAGTGAAGCTAAAAGATATAAACACATGGTTGGCATATATGACCGTTTGCTGGCCATACCCACGCAGGGTTATAGCGGTCACTTTGACAAGTAAGATAAACTGGATTTTAAATCATAAAACAAAGAAAATTCACATTTATTTTTTAGTTTTCAAGATTTAATAACTCAACACTCCCTCACAAGTACCATTAAGCCCGAGGAAATAATAAAAATTCGTGGCGAGTTAAAAGAATCATCCTCTTCGTCAAAATCATCTTCGTCCAAGTCAAAGTCTCGTCGCGGTAGTTCAAAAGATAAGGAACATGAATCATCGTCCAGGGATAGGGACCCAAAAGATGAGTCATCGGCCAAAGATACAGAAACTGGTTCTGCGGAACCAATGGCTGTCGATGCTCCCACCGAGACCAGCGATATTGAAGAAAAGAAATCATCTACTGAAGATCTCAGCGATTTGTCTACCCTGACTGATGAAGAAATGTCCTCAATAAAAGATAAAGTCATATCAATACGACGTAAATTACACAAAAGCACAGTGGCCGCTGTAACTGCCCGCTGGACCTTCGAAGAAGGCATCAAAAGACCCTATTTCCATGTAAAACCACTGGAAAGATGCCAACTGAAAAACTGGAAAGACTATCTCGACTTTGAAATTGAAAAGGGCGATCGTAAAAGAATATGGTTCTGTTTGAACGTTGTTTAATTGCATGTGCTTTGTACGATGAATTCTGGCTGAAGATGATACGTTATTTGGAAACAATACTACATGAGCCAGGTATACCGGCGATTTTAAGCGATGTTTTCCGACGGGCATGTGAAATACATCATCCCGACAAGCCCAGTTTACATCTAATGTGGTCTGCCTTCGAAGAATGCCAGTCGAATTTCGACAAAGCTGCTGAAATTCTAGTAAATTTGGAAAACAGAGTACCAAATCTGCTACAGGTGGCCTATAGGCGCATTAACATTGAACGTCGTCGTGGCGATAATGAAAATGTAAAACATTGTATGAACACTATATAGCCACAGCAAAGAATAAGAACATTGCCGGTAGTTTGGCCATCAAATATGCACGATTCTTGAACAAAATATGTCACGACTTGGAGGCTGGCCTGAAGGTGTTTACGTCAAGCCTTGGAGAAAGATAATGCCAACACTCGGGTAGCCTTACAAATGATAGATTTGGCCTTGCAAAGACCATTGTGGACGAAGATGAAGTAGTGCTAATTATGGATAAATTTATGGCACGTGAAAATATCGAACCAGAACAGAAGGTGCTGTTTGCCCAACGTAAAGTGGAGTTTTTGGAGGATTTTGGTAGTACGGCAAAAGGTTTGCAGGAAGCCCAAAGAGCTCTACAATTGGCCTTGAATAAGGCCAACGAAGCCAAAAGAAGCGGTAAGTTGTGTAGTGAAATTATCAAAATAGCATTATATTTTTGTATATGATAAAATAATATTTTTTAAAGTATTTATATATTATATAAATGTATATACTAAATGTTTCTTTCTTTATTACAGTGACTCAAGTCCCAGTCGAAAATCAACAGGTCATAAAGATGCCTCTGCCAATCTAGCGCTGCGCAGTCAGGTTATAACAATGGTTCCTCGGGAGCATCGGGTAGTTATTATGGTTCTAACAATTCAGCAGCATATTATGGCCAGCAAAACAGCGGTTCATATCCCCACAATCATCGTATGACAGTTACTATAACCATTGGCAGTACAACACCGGTTATAGCGGTTATGGCCAATGGAGTGGCTATACCAATTATATTTGAAAATCCAAGTCTAGATTACGATATGAAATATACAAATCAATAACAATAACAACATTAGTAGTTTACTCTATATATACAATAATTATAAAATAATTATGACTTTTTTTTGTCTATTATTAGTCGTAAACAAAAACCTCAACAAGATTATATTTGGGGGATGCATAAATGATGCATCCCCATGCAAGAATTCACAAGCCCTTAATTTTATATATATATATTATTATATATTCTATATAATTGACACACTTTCATTTCCTATAATCTATTATTACCTCTGTTTCTGCCACATAATCTTGTTTATAAATATTATTCTCGCACCTTCGACGTTAATTTTTGCTTTATTTGACACAATTTATCTTATTTATAATCGTAAGTTTTTATTCGTTGTTCAAATATAAAACAAGAGAGAAAGAAAACAAAAAAAAAAAAAAAAAAAAAAAACCAAACTCGCTATCGGCATGATTTTATTCGTTACTTCGTTTTTTTCGATTCTTCATCGTTCGTACTGGAATATCAAGCAGAATATCTACAAATCACAGCAAAGAATAATAAAATTTAGTACAACCAAAATCGCCTTTTTTCGTTTTCAAGAGAGCCTCAGTTTGTAACAGGTAAGAACTAAAATTTACTTATAAAAATTGCAATTCTATAATACAATGAGATTTTTAATCTAACCTGGAGTTTACACAAGACAAATTGTCTTTAATCAGAGCTTAATGGTATGGTATTAAAAAAAAACACAGTAAATGCTAACAATTTTTAAAATTGCTTTTAAACAATAATAATATAATAGAGAAATAAATACTAACGTACACAAAAAGAATTTTAAACTTGCTGTCCATTTGTTTATTTGGTTATTAAGACATAATACCCTGAATTTGTTTGTAATAACATGCAAAAGAAAACAAGATAAACCCATAGTTTATTTTTACACAACAATCACATTTTTAGTCGATTTATAGATTCAAGTCCGACCGTCTGCCTGTTCATAAACTTTTGGTGACAATCGGATCAGATTAAGACGTGTCTTCATATATTTTTTCGCCCAAATAGGATGAGTTTTGAATGTCAAGAAAATAGGGTCAGATATAAACGAAAACATATTCAATGTAAAAATACCTTAACCAAATGTTGCCAAGATCGGTTAAGATTTGTATATAACTCCCATAAATCTTCGTCCGATTGGATGAATACGACTAAAATCTGTCTTAGTTTGCATAATTTGGTGAAAATCTATTACCGAAAATAGTCTCAAAAGAGCTAAAGAGTTGCTTCGCTTGGCCGAAAGTGGTGAACTGCCGAATTTGGTTTTCTCCGATGAGAAACAGCAGTTTGTGAACAAATAAATGATCGTGTTACTTGCCAAAGAGGTCAGCTTAAAACGTGCACCCTCGTTGGCCACCAGAACTTAAGCGCCGGCCATGGAGATGGTGTGGACCGCCATAACAGCCGATGGTCGCTCTCCGTGGCATCAGAATAAATGCCGAATATTATCGCGAAAATATTCTGGAGGGTGTAATAATGCCTTGGGCACGCAAACATTTTGGCCGCAGACCTTGGGCATTCCAACAGGACTCAGCACCATCGCACTCAGCACGCGCCACCCAAGAATGTTTTCAAAATGAGGTTCCTTGCTTCATTTCCAGTGCACAATGACCACCAAAATCTCCGGATAACAATCCGTTGGACTATTGTGTCTGTGGAGTATTTTGGAAGGCAAGGTTAGCACTAAAAAATACCAAAGTGTCGATCACCTCAAGCAAGCGCTTCGCCGGGTATTAGCCAAAATCCCGCAGATCAACATTCGGGCAACGTGTGACGGTTTCATTGGCCGTTTGAAGGCCATAACTCGTGACAAAGTGACCAATTCGAACAAATCTAAACTTATTCTAAAATTTGATGCTATTTCGAACAATTTTGATTTCATTTCATAAAAATTAAAAAAAAAATGTAAAAATTATGGCGTTTGATTTTGTTGCAATTTTTTTTATCCCACCCTGCATATATTTGCTTCATCCGATGTGATGTTTACGTCCGCCAAAAGCCATATATTACACTCGATGATATTTTGTAAAAGATATCAGATAAATAACGTTTCTATTTTTTTTCGAGGTGAGTTCACATTTGAATATATCTTCGCCCGATTTCAAGTTTATTATGAACGAATAGCATAAATTTGACACACGTTCGAATTTAGTCTAAAGCAAGTATGTCAAATTGATTAAACATCGGCCGAGATGCAGTTTTTTTCGCAAGTGAAATAAAGTTTACTCCCCGTTCTTTAGTAAAACTTTTTAACGAGCAGATGACTGCCTTCGCCTCCAAAACACGGTAAAAAAAACACATGCGACTTGTATATTTTCGAACAGTTTTTATTTATATTAATATCCAATTAATGTACTTCTTATCTTATAGATAGATGTATTGAAAATCAACTTTCAAACGATTTTCTTTGGGGGGCAGGGGTTTTTTTTTATAAAATTGTAATTATACATATTAAGAACGAGAAATTTTAGAATCAAAACACAACAATGCCTTAAGATTCATTGGTTGCACAAGATTAAGACATAATACAAAAAAAACATCACATGAAAAATGTTGAAATGTAACCAGTATATATTTATTGAGAAAATTGTGCAAACAAAAAATATTTCGGTAGTTGGTGCTGGCTAAAATACAAAAAGAAAAAAAATAATTTCAAATTACTAAACATATTTTGTTTTTCTTTGCCTTACATATTAAAAAGTCTACAATTAAAATCCAAAGAGGGTCGGTCTAATTTATAAAAGGGTTCTTAGCGTTTTGTAAAATCAGCCATAACCGATTTTTTAATACAAATATTACATAGAACTATTGGAGGTTATTTCAAAAGGAAATGTGATTTAAATGAAAATAAATATGATATATAAAATAATACGAGAAGAAATTGTCGCATTATTATTATTTTTTTTTTAATTACAAAACCGGATGATACCAAACAACTTTACCACTTTACAAACCGGTTGCCAGCAATGGCTCTGTTGGACTGAATTTTGTGCTAAGAACCTTGTCGTCGTGACATCGCAGTTCTTTCAAAACACATAGGTGCGCGGGGCTTTGTTTGATTGTTTCGATTTCCTGAAATGTTGTGGATATTCTGAAACTGGTTTCCGTATAGCCCAACAATCGTACACCATTGTCATAGGGCGAGCAAACAATACGACCATCAGCCGAAAAACTCGGCTCTTTAATGATCCCTTACCTTTGTTGGGTTCTTGAAGTAATACATTAGCTTTTTGGGATTTCAAAGATTTTCCTTTCCCGATTGTAGTAATTGTTACGTTTCAGTGGTATGATTAATGGACGCACACGTATGCGACCAAGTGGTAAATACGGTGGGGAATCACTGCGGATGTACTGCTGCCATCGGTGAATTCGCTGCTGCATCTGATCGATACGAACGCCCTGATCTTCTCGATGGGGAATCTGATGAACGATTGTTTGTACTATCATTGCCACTGCGATTGGAGGAGGCAGAGGCAGCTATTGCTGGGAGTACGCCACTGCTAATGGCATATACATAATTATATCCGTAACGGCATTTGAAGTACGGGGGCGATTTTGGCGTATTGCACGTTTCTGCACAGTAAACTCAGCGGCCAAATGTCGGGACGAATGTTTGATTTGAGGCTGCAGCCGCCGCAGCTGTTGTTGATTGGGGTTGACTACTTGGGACAGTATTATTGCAGTAGAGGAACTGAAGAAGACGATGCTGATGGTAAAGTTGGAGGTGGAGGGGTGGTGCTGTGTAAAAGAAAAAAACGAACAACAATTTTATTCATTATTTTTTTTAATCACACGTATACACGGGGTGAGATAAAAAAACTGCAACAAAGTCTTTTTTGTAAATTTTATTGAATGAAAGCAAAAATGTCGGAAATAGCATCAAATTTAGAATAAGTTTAGATTTGTTCGAATTGGTAACCTTTGGCACGAATTATGGCCTTCAAACGGCCAATGAAACCGTCACACGCTGCCCGATGTTGCTCTGCGGTATTTGTCACATTCCCGGCGAGCGCTTGCTTGATGTGATCGACACTTTGGTATTTTTTAGTGCCAATCTTGCTTTCCGGTATTTTGGCCCATCCCGACGAAGCGCTTGCTTGAGGTGATCGACACTTTGGTATTTTTAGTGCCAACCTTGCTTTCCAAAATACTCCAGACACAAAAGCCTCACGGATTGGTATCCGGAGATTTTGGTGGCCATTGTGCACTGGAAATGAAGCGAGGAACCTCATTTTGAAATCATTCTTGAGTGGCGGGTGCTGAGTCCTGTTGGAATGCCCAAGGCCTGCGGCCAAAATGTTTGCGTGCCCAAGGCTATATTACACCCTCCAGAATATTTTCTCGATAATATTCGGCATTTATTCTGATGCCACGGTCGATTAATACGAGCGGAGAGCGACCATCGGCTGTTATGGCGGTCCACACCATCACCATGGCCGGCGCTTAAGTTCTGGCGGCCAAACGAGGGTGCACATTTTAAGCTGACCTCTTTGGCAAGTAAACACGATCATTTTATTTGTTCACAAACTGCTGGACAACTAATGTTTCTCATCGGAGAAAACCAAGTTCGGCAGTTCACCACTTTCGGCCAAGCGAAGCAACTCTTTAGCTCTTTTGAGACTATTTTCTTTCCGTTGCCGTGTAAGTTCTTGAACTTTTTGGAATTCAATATTTGCCGAATGGGATATTTCGATATGTTCAGCTCACGAGCCATTTTTCGGTCACTGTGACGAGGGTCTCGATTATGTCGCTTATTTACTTTTCGAACCCTTTCTGCTGATGTTGCTGTTTTCTTCCGTCCACTTCCTTGACGTCGGACTACGCTACCAGTATCCCGATAACGAGCGATGGTACGAGACACCAACGATTTATTCACATTTAAATTCTGGAGTGCTCTAACGATAGCCAAAAATCACACTATCACGCTTGAATTCCATAACGAATAACTTTTTTTCTGGACAATTCTCAACAAAATGCTTTTATGCGCTTCTAAACAATATAATGAGCTGTCACTGGAATAATTTTAACAACTGTCGGATGAGTGGCTTAGAAATGACAGTAGTCTGAAGTTTGTTGTAGTTTTTTCATCTCACCCTGTATTAATCTACTATTGAACTGACGGTTCATATTGTCACACCACCTATATATAGATATTCATTTTACTTACCTCCACGTCCTGGAAGACGAGTCTTAATACACGTTGTCGACGCTTTTATACTGAACAGTAAATCACTGTAGAAATCGCCACTTTCATCACCACCAGCACCCATGCCACTTTGTGATTCATCTTCACTCTCACAGACTATTTACTTTCTTTTCGACTTTTGATGTTCCTCCTGTACCTGTGGTAATATCAGTTGGTTCTTCGTTTATATCGTGGATATGACCATTCAGTTCTCATCATAGCTTATATTACGGCTAATATTGAGTGTCCTAAAGGATGGATCTAGAGAACAGAAAAATTGTTTATTCTTTCATAGTTAATATTACTAGTAGCCTTAGGAAAACTTACTTGCAAAGCTAATATAACTTCAGCATCGTTTTCTTCGGGAAAATCGGTCACCAATTCAACACGATTTTTCTTTTGCTTCTTGGAAAATACATGATCAAATTTGGCCGCTTGAGGTATATCTGATGACCCATTGCATTAAACGATAAATGCTGGGCTGTATATACCAATATGTTGATATAAATTCTTTTTTTTTAAATTTTAAAACATATATCTGCAACTTACCCTAAATCCAATTAAATCCTTATGCAATGAGGTCAAGTCTAAATGATGTATTATCATAAGATAGCTCCTGTCGAACAAATGACCAGTTTTGTACAATCTGGAGAAATGCGGCAGCGCATTAATCCGAGTGTGAAAAATTTTTGATATATAAGACCTGTTCTGTGTGGGAATAATGTCCCATGTAAATATGCTTCCATCGAAACCAGATGTCACCAATAGATATCTTTGTGTGAATATTCAATATTTTCACCCAATTTGAATGACCATGTAAACTCCGAACCTTCTTCTTCAGGAATATTAAATCCCACAAAGCAACTGTTGTATCATCGGAGCAAGTGGCAAACACGTTCATCTAAAAATCTAAAGAAACATTAGAAATGTTTAAAAAATTAAGTCCATGAATGTTGGAGATTTTCAATATTAGATAAGATGAAACATATTTCAGAACTATCTTCAATTGTTTGACTTGTAAGACCCATGATTACGATCATATCACA